>NC_090450.1:169802771-169862771 GCF_031143425.1 Pleurodeles waltl
CCGTGGATAAAAACACGGCGGAAACAGTTTCTGCAATGGGAAAATGCTCACCTTAACACATCCCACAAGGAAGGAGGACACCATGGAGCGGGAATTACAAATCCTACCTGCCCTTCTCTTCCTACTCATCTACGAAGACCAGCGCCGGCGGCGGTGAAGACAACGGTGAGTACTGCACCTACGACATAGGGGAGGGGGGAGCCAAAAGTCAGGGGGACACACACGCAACACCCCCACCCCCACCCCCACCCTCGCATATTACAACACACACACCAATGCATTTACAAACATCACAGTAACAACCCACAACCCCCCGGAAGAATGCAAAAACAAAACAAAATCAGTTCAAACATTGTAATGTATCAATGACTCTGGCAATGACTCTGGCGGTGGTCTCCTGACCAGTGACGATACTTGGGCCCTCCTGGGCAATGACTCTGGCGGTGGTCTCCTGACCAGTGACGACGGTGCTGGCGGTGGCGTCCCGGCCGCCGGGAAGGATGCCGCCCTTCTCCGCTGTGATGCTCACACCAGGCTGTGCAGACTTCTTCTGGCCCTTCCCCACCTTTGGAGGAGTCACAGCTGACTCTGCAATCCCCCTGGGACCCCTGTGAGTTGTTTTGCCTCCAGGAGTCTTCAGCCGGTCCCGTCGGCCACTTTCCAACTTCAGAGCCTTTACAGGGGGTGGACTGGCAGTGCCTTGGCTCCGTGTCACACTGCCTGCCCTGGTGGCCGGTGCACTCCACACACCTTGAACACGCACCATTGGTACTGGAGGCTTTTTGGCTGAGGCGCTACGACAAGACTGATGAATTGGAGGGGTGGGGTTGGGGGCAAAAAGGTCAACTTTGCAGAGGGACAGTTTCTGACGAACACTGGGATGGGTAGCTGGAGGGGGTCTGGGAGTGGAGGAAGAGGAGGTGGTTGTAGGAGGTGTCACTTTAGGTGTTTTGGGTGTAGATGCAGGTACTGGAGGCTGTCGTGAGGTGGATGGATGTTGGGTGTGTGGGTGCCTGCGTTTGTGTACTTTGGGAGGGGGCGTCACAGACACACTGGGAGAGGACACAGGGGACGTGTAAATGGGAGTGGGGGTGGTGAGTGCAGGTGAGTGGGGTGTGGGGACGGGTGTTTTGGTGCGAGTCCTAGTGCCTGTGGATGTAGTGCATGCAGGTAAGAGTGTAGACGACACTGGGAGGGAGGAGGGAGACGATGAGGAGGGGGACACAGTGGAGGCAGTGGATGTTGCTGTGTCTGTATGTGGGTGATGCTTGTGTGAGTGCCTGTGGGATGTGTGGTGCCTATGTTTGCCTGAGCTACTTTTGTGTGTTGAGGTGTGTGCATGCTGGTCTGATGGTGTGCTTGGGATGGGCTGGGGTACAGGGGATTGGGTCTGGGTGGAGGAAGTTGGAGGGGGGAGGCTAGACACAGAGACAATGGCTGCCATCAGTGCTGAGGCCAGAGATTGCAGGGTTCGCTGAAGGGCAGCCTGACCAGAATGAATGCCCTCCAGGAATGCATTACCGTGTTGCAACTCCCTTTCTACACCCTGGATGGCATTCACAATGGTAGACTGCCCAACAGTGAGTGACCTGAGGAGGTCAATGGCCTCCTCACTGAGGGCAGCAGGGGTGACTGGGGCAGGGCCTGAGGTGCTTGGGGCGAGGGTGATGCCCACCCTCCTGGGTGAGCGGGCACGGGGCGAACGCTGAGGGGCTGCTCAGAGGGCGGTGCTGGTAGGGGAGGTGGCGGCTGTACCTGTAGAAGTGGGGGGCACAGATGGTGCCGCCACCACAAGGGAGCTCCCATCGGCGGACGAGTCCGTGTCGCTGGTTGGTGAACCGGTGGCCGACGTGAAGCTCTCCTCGCCCTCCGTCCCACTGGTGCATTCTGAGTCCGTGGTGTGGCCCTCCATGGCCATGTGGGATGCAGCTCCCTCGTGCTCCGGTGCCACTGTACCTCCGCCTGATGATGATGATGCGCAAAAGAACAGGGAGAGCACAAAAAGGGGGGGGGGACGACAGAAGAAAGACAGGTTGAGTGCATGGCATACCGCTACCGTTGGCGGACAATACAGACACAGCAGCCCCCTGCACTACGCCGTGCTTCTGGCTCTACAGATGCAATTCCTGGGATCTGGACAACATGGCTATGGTGGACATCTGCACACATGGATGCCACAGGGGCATGTATACCTGTACTTGGCACTCTACTGCGGTGGGGTGGAGTGCCACATGGCGTGCATTACAGAGGGGCCTAGCCTATGGAAGTCGCCATGGCCTAAGGAAACCCACAGCCCTCCTCCCACACCTAGACCCCTCAACTGCGCGCAAAGTCCCCAGAATGATAGTGTACTCACCCCCTTGTGTCTGCTGTGATGCCCTCAAGCGCCCATCCAACTCCGGGTAGGCCACCGCCAGGATCCGGAACATCAGGGGGGGTCATGGTGCGACGGGCACCCCTCCCAAGTTGGGAGGCCATCCCCAGCTGAGCCTCCGCCGTCTTCTTGCTACAGCGGCGAATGTCCTCCCATCTTTTCCGGCAGTGGGTGCCCCGTCTCTGGCGGGCCCCCAGGGTCCAGACTTCTTTGGCAATGGCACGCCAAATGTCCTTCTTCTGGTGGGCGCTGACCTACATGACATGCACAAGGGAAGAAGAGAAGTCATTACCAACCGCACCGTCGATGTAAGTGTCCCCCCTCCCTACCCTTGCCATGTGGCACATGCATTCACATGCATTCATGTTCACTGAACTCTGCCCCCTTCCCTCTTACAACCAGCCCTCTCCACCCAGGCCTAGCCCATACAACGTGCTCCCTGTGTACTTACCTGTTGGTCTGGAGGACCGTAGAGTAGCGTGTACTGGGGGAGGACCCCGTCTACTAGTTTCTCCAACTCCTGAGCAGTGAAGGCAGGGGCCCTTTCCCCAGACGCAGCACCCATCGTCGCTTCCAGACCGAGGTCACAGCAGCACTTGCAGTGTAGGTCCTCTCCTGTCGAAGGTCAGGTATCGAGTGATTGAATGGATAGAAAATGGCGGTGACGTCCGCGGCGGTGACATCCGTGGCGGTGCGTATCATCAACGCCGGAGCAGTTGTTCATTGGCTCCTGGGACCCATAGGGTCCAATGTTAACCAATGCTGCATTGCGCCGCGGTCTACCACCGCCTACCGCGACGGTGTGAAACGCCAGCGCAGTTACCTCACAATACCATAGTCCCAGTTTAGAGGTCAGGCACCCGCCATTTCAGGGGCCCACATGGCTTCATTTACTTCTGCGTCACACATAGCTAGGCCTACACTCAACACACATACAGAAATGGTTTTGTGTTTGGTGTCGTGTTCTGTGTATCTGTGGGTACATACCTGGAAATTTGTTGACTCTGTGGTCGCTGTTGTCCTTCCTAGGCACCGTCAGCTGGGACAATTGAGAAGATGGCGGAATCCTCCGGTCTACCGACCGCTGGTGGACCTGTTGACAATGGAGGAGCGACATTTAATCATCACCTACAGGTTTGACCGTGCCACTATCCAGGAACTATGTACCCAGTTGGAGCCAGACCTGATGTCACCAATCCGCCATCCCACTGGAATCCCCCCTGACATTCAGGTGCTGTCAGTGCTCCATTTCCTTGCAAGTGGGTCTTTTCAGACAACAGTGGCCTTGGCATCAGGGATGTCCCAGCCTATGTTTTCCAACGTGTTGTCCAGAGTGTTGGCTGCCCAGCTGAAACACGTAAGGAGATACATAATTTTCACTGAGGTGGAGGATTTGGCTACAGTGAAAGGTGACTTCTATGCCCTTGGACATATCCCCAACATCATAGGTGCTATTGATGGGACCCATGTAGCTCTGGTCCCCCCCCACAGGAGTGAATAGGTGTACAGGAACCGGAAGAGTTATCATTCGATGAATGTACAGATGGTATGTTTGGCAGACCAGTACATCTTGCAGGTAAATGCTATGTTCCCTGGCTCAGTGCATGACACCTACATCCTGCGGAATAGCAGCGTCCCTTATATGATGGGTCAACTCTAGAGGCACCGTGTGTGGCTATTAGGGGACTCTGGTTACCCCAACCTGTCCTGGCTACTGACCCCAGTGAGGAATCCCAGGACCAGGGCAGAGGAACGCTACAATGAGGCCCATGGGCGGACTAGGAGGGTGATCTAACGCACCTTCGGCCTCCTGAAGGCCAGGTTCAGGTGGCTCCATATGACAGGTGGTTCCCTATTCTACTCACCGAAGAAGGTGTGCCAGATCATCATCGCCTGCTCGAAGCTTCACAATCTTAATTTGCAACGCCAGGTGCCTCTTCTGCAGGAGGATGGTCCAGATGACGGTGTTGTGGCAGCTGTGGAGCCTGTGGACAGTGATGAGGAGGAAGCTGAGGAAGAAGACAACGACAACAGGGAGTCAGTCATACAGCAATATTTCCAGTGACACACAGGTGAGAACATTTTCATTTTTACCATTACATTCACTGTCACACGTCTTCCTCTATCCTGTGTGTAATTTCATAGCATTATTTGGTAACTGAGTTGTACCTTTCCATTACGGTTTCACAGGTGTGGTTACCAACGTGTGTTATCTGCTTGCATCCTTCAAGGACTTGTGATGTGTGACATAGGTATGTTGGCTTTACAACTAGAAACGCATTTTGACACTGTCATTGATAATACATTTTACCAAATCACACACTGACTCCAGATGTTTTTGTGGTTCAAGGGTGTTTATTGAAGTGCTCAAAAATGGAGGGGGGTTGTACTATGGTGATGGGGGACGGTGGAGGAATGTCCATGGCAGAGTCCAGTCCATTGGTCACACAGGTGCACTGGCCATATGGGCAAAGGAAGTGGAGCTGGGGCAGTTAAAGTATGAAAAAGAAAAAAATTGGAGGGATTGGGAGAGATAATGGTCCAGTGTAGAGTCTCCCTAACCAGATACTATGAAATAACCAAAAAGGTACACTGTTCCAATTAGAAGAAAAAGGACAGGAGAACAAGCGTAAGGAGTCCTAATCTTTAGGAGCAGAAACCTCACACACCCAAATGGGTGTCATGCTTCATCATCGGCAATGCTCCTCGTCAGACCGGCGCTGCAATGTCTGACGGGCACACCCCAGGAGGGGGGCTCTTTGCCAGAGATCTTTTTAATGATGATGCCCTGACCCCCAAAGAAGGTGGGTTCAGAAAGGTAGAAGAGAAAGGAATCAGTAGAATAAAATTAGCTCACAACCCTGATCACAGAATAACCAATTTATTAGTCCATACAGGGTATGTGCCAAGATTAAAAACAATAGGAGGAGTACACCTGAAACAATGATCAGGTGTTCTCAATCAAACTTGTTAAAATATTAGGAAGGTCAGGCACTACCACACCTTTCCTAAAACTAGGGTCGACATGTTTCGCGTCTATGTGGTCCAGCCGGATCCTATGATGCTTCTTCAGGACCAAAAACAACAACAACTTCTCCTACCATGAATAAATGAAAAAGAAGGCTCCTATAACTTACAACCTGTTAGTCATAGTATCTCCAGTCACTTACATAAAGTCCAAAATTGTATAGAACTTACTAATCCTACACGTCGCCCTGTAACCAAATGCACAAAAGTCACTTGTGAGGCTCGATAAAATTTTAGTTAATAACAATTATTCAATGATAAAGTGCAACACGTGCGAATCTGTGACCATTCAGGTGATAGTGCGAAAAGTGGCACACTGGTGGAAATGTGTCAAAAAGGAAGAAAGAAAAGTGCTTACCCCCCTAATTTGAGGAACGCACTTCATGGGATAGCTGAGGCCAATGGTCGGCCGACAAAATTACTAATAATTGAGTAAACAGAAAGAGGTACAGTCATAGTTATAACACATTCAGAATTTGATAGCAGTGTTCTACTAACAGCAAAGCCGGAGGTCCGGTGTATATCTGCCTTGGAAAGACTCAAGGGACAAACATATCAATCACGTCACCCATATTGCTATAATTTACATTAAAACGAAAACAAGGGAAGCTCGTGGAGTTAATAAGTACCATATTGTAGTAATTCAAAAAAAGATTATGTGGGAATTACTAAAAAGAGTCACTGAATGACATGTGCCATGTATTAACTAACCACTGTTTTTCACAAAAAAAGCACCAATTATGGGCGTTCGTATCAGTATATGCGTCCATAAGCGTCGTAATAATGGTTAGCAAGCTGGCCGATACGATCATATCAGTATCAGCCAAGAGTAAAAACACGGGAGTCAGCAATGCGTTTAAGGTGCACAACCCCAGACTATCGTCAAGCACTTACTTTTGATTGCCGCAAACCGCGCGAGGTAACCTACCCCTGGCCGAGCTCCCGAATCAATGGGAACGGCCGTGGTTATTGTTGATTTTAAGAAAGGTCGAGCGGAAATGCGAGCATCGTTCTCACGTTGCTGAGCAACGTGATCCGAGCCCGGCTGGCGAAAGAAAAGACTAGTATAGAGACAAAAGAAAGCTTCTTAATTGTAAATAGCGGGGAAAGAGAAAGGAATGTAACCGAGTATTTTGCTCAATTCGAACAGCTGGGTCCGCCTTAAACAATACTTCAACATTCAAGGCGTGAGTATGCAAATAGCACAGAAGAGGGGAAATTAAGACTGCGAGTAAAAAAAAACTACAAGTTTAGGTCATACACAAAAAAATAGTTTGTGGCACGCAAAGGAAAAACATAGACGAGTCTCAAAAGGAGTTAAGTCAAAACATCAGCATCAAGAAGGAACGTGGGAATGTCCAATAGTGT
This sequence comes from Pleurodeles waltl, assembly GCF_031143425.1. NCBI lineage: Eukaryota > Metazoa > Chordata > Amphibia > Caudata > Salamandridae > Pleurodeles > Pleurodeles waltl. Next base: position 169,809,541 of record NC_090450.1, read on the forward strand.
GCCAACTGTCCTAGTCAAAGATGGATATCACACTGGGGTTGGGGGCATAGAACCATCGTATTTTAGCCCTGGTATCGATGAAAGTGAAATGGACCTAGTCAAGATACAGCGGCCATGTCAAAGAGCGGTGACCATATTATATCTAACCATAAGGGTAGTCATCGCTGTAGTTATCGCTGTAATAAGCTAGACCAAGGGATATCATCATTAAGACCCCTCACATGAGTTTTCAATCTATATACCCAGCATTGTTCAAGTTCGAAAAGGGGTCTCGTGCCTGTGGGTGAACCAGTCTGGAGAACCACCCACCACATATCATCTGGGCTATGATTGACCTCTAAATTGTGTATGCTAAGCTTGGTGGTAGCACAGCGGCATCTGATGTTACTGCGATGCTCGTTGATTCTCAGTTTGACTGCCCTAGTAGTCATGCCCACATAGCGTAACTCACAAGGACATGTAATCAAATAGATACAATTGCGAGTGTTGCAGTTAGTATGTCTCATTAATCGCCATGTGCCTATTGGTTCACGTTCCAAGGTGTCTGTGCGTTTCGCTAAGTTACATATATTGCAACTGCAACAAGGAAAATGTCCTACAACCGGAGGAAGATCCCAAAGGGCACGTTGCCTAGGGAAACCAGTCCGCACACTGAGGGCGTGTGTGCACCAGTATGTCTTTTATATTGGTAGTCCTCTTAAAAGCAAAAAGAGGTTTCGAAAAATCTTCCCCCCTGCACAGGATCGACCATCGTTTGTTGACCACTTTCTTAATGGAATTTGACAGGGGGGTGAATGTAGACACACAAGTAAGCCTTGTTCCCGTGGAACGAGGGATCGCCTGTGAGTAGGTGCCTCCCTGTCGCTATACTTGGCCCGCTTGTAGGCTGTGTTAACCACACGACCAGGGTAGTGACGTTCATTTAGTTTAGTAGCGAGTTCCTTGGCTTGAGATTCATAAGAAGAAGACTGCTACAATTACCGGTGTAGCTGAAGAAATTGACCAAAAGGAAGATTCTCTCTAAGAGCTCGTGGATGGTGACTTTCAAAAAGAAGCAGGTTATTCCGATCAGTAGGTTTGGGATACGTACAAGTCTTCAATTTGCCATCATCTATAATGATCAATAGATCCAAAAACTGGATCTGAGTTGCCGAGACCGAAGAAGTGAATTTCAAAAAAGGGTCTAGGCTGTTAATCCACTCGGTAAATCCTTCTACATCAGAAAGCGGACCCTGCCAGACGATCAGAATATCGTCTATATATCGTCTCCACAGTTTAATGTTGTTCAAAGTAAGGATTAGTGTGTGGTAGTATAAAACGCTTCTCAAAATCGTACATGTATAAACATGCTAAGCTAGGGGCAAAGGTACTCCCCATTGACGTACCTCGAATCTGATGGAAAATGAGCTCTTCAAATTGGAAATTATTTTCTTTCATGGCTAGAGAGGCACAGTGCATTATGAAATGGACAGGAGTCACTCTCTCAGATCTAGTAGAAAGGAGGGCCGATTCAACTACTCTAAGTGTGGCCTCTTGCGGAATGTTGGTGTATAATGCTTCCACATCTAAAGTAATGAGTGCATGTACGTGAACGGTCATATTAATTAGTTCGATCAGATTGAGGACATCTTTAGTGTCCTTTAGATAAGTAGCTGAGTCACGCACTATAGGTTGTAAAAAATGGTCGCAAAAAGTGGATAAAGGTTCAAGTACAGACCCTATCCCTGACACAATCGGGCATCCGGGGGGCGGGATCTTCCCTTTGTGAATCTTGGGAAGGCAGTAAAAGTAGGGAATACGTGGATTCGTGGTCATCAGAAATTCAGCTTCTTTCTGAGAAATCCACGAGTTATTGGAGGCCTCTTCTGTCATCCCGTGTATTTCAATTTGTAGTCTGGCGGTAGGATCTTGAGTGATCTGAACATAATATGTGGAATCTCCTAATAGTCGTAAGCACTCATTCCTGTAGTCCACTGTATTCATAACCACTATAGCGCCACCCTTGTCTGCTGGTTTGATCACTATATTAGTATCATTTTCCAAAGCCTTCAATGCATCCTTTTCTCTGTTGGATAGATTGATGAAACTACGTCTGGGGCGAAGGTTAGTGAGGTCATTTAACACAGCTTTTTCAAATGCCAGAACTTCGCAGGGCATGGATGCAGAAGGGGGCATAAACTTGGACGGTCTCTTGAGACCTGAGTCCTCAGGTTGGTTATCACAGGGTCTATCTTTAAAGAAAAAGTGAAGTCTAATTTTTCGGAAAAACTTGGAAAGCTCACAGTGAAGACGGAAAAAATCTTCTTTCGGAGTAGGTACAAAACCCAAACCTCTATTGAGAACCTTAGTCTCATCCAGACTAAGGGCCTGATTCTGAGTGAGGCGGGCGGCGGTAGGCCAGAAGGCCGCCCGCCAGTCCAGCGGGAAACCCCTCCCCACGAGGAAGCCGGCTCCGAATGGAGCTGGCGGAGTGGGTATGTGCGACGGGTGCAGTGGCACCCGTCGCGTATTTCAGTGTCTGCATAGCAGACACTGAAATACATAGTGGGGCCCTCTTACGGGGGCCCCTGCAGTGCCCATTCCATTGGCATGGGCACTGCAGGGGCCCCCAGGGGCCCCGCGGCACCCCCTACCGCCATCCTGTTCCTGGCGGGAGACCCGCCAGGAACAGGATGGCGGTAGGGGGTGTCAGAATCCCCATGGCGGCGGAGCGCGCTCCGCCGCCATGGAGGATTCACACGGGCAGCGGAAAACCGGCGGGAGACCGCCGGTTTTCCGCATCTGACCGCGGCCGAACCGCCGCGGTCACAATGCCCTGCGGGGCACCGCCGGCCTGTCGGCGGTGCTCCCGCCGACCCTGGCCCCGCCTGTCTCTGACCGCCGGGGTCAGAATGACCCCCTAAGTGTTCTGGACGACAGATTTACTACTAGGTCCGAGTTGGTTGGGTCTTCCCTTGGCTCCGGGTCACCATCTGAGGTTCCTCCTGAAAATTATTTCCAATTTGAAGAGCTCATTTTCCATCAGATTCTAGGTACGTCAATGGGGAGTACCTTTGCCCCTAGCTTAGCATGTTTATACATGTACGATTTTGAGAAGCATTTTATACTACCACACACTAATCCTTACTTTGACAACATTAAACTGTGGAGACGATATATAGACGATATTCTGATCGTCTGGCAGGGTCCGCTTTCTGATGTAGAAGGATTTACCGAGTGGATTAACAGCCTAGACCCTTTTTTGAAATTCACTTCTTCGGTCTCGGCAACTCAGATCCAGTTTTTGGATCTATTGATCATTATAGATGATGGCAAATTGAAGACTTGTACGTATCCCAAACCTACTGATCGGAATAACCTGCTTCTTTTTGAAAGTCACCATCCATGAGCTCTTAGAGAGAATCTTCCTTTTGGTCAATTTCTTCGGCTACACCGTAATTGTAGCAGTCTTTCTTCTTATGAATCTCAAACCAAGGAACTTGCTACTAAACTAAATGAACGTCACTACCCTGGTTGTGTGGTTAACACAGCCTACAAGCGGGCCAAGTATAGCGACAGGGAGGCACCACTCACAGCGATCCCTCGTTCCACGGGAACAAGGCTTACTTGTGTGTCTACATTCACCCCCCTGTCAAATTCCATTAAGAAAGTGGTCAACAAACGATGGTCGATCTTGTGCAGCGGCGGGGAAGATTTTTCAAAACCTCTTTTTGCTTTTAAGAGGACTGCCAATATAAAAGACATACTGGTGCACACACGCCCTCATGTGCGGACTGGTTTCCCTAGGCAACGTGCCCTTTGGGATCTTCCTCCGGTTGTAGGACATTTTCCTTGTTGCAGTTGCAATATATGTAACTTAGCGAAACGCACAGACACCTTGGAACGTGAACCAATAGGCACATGGCGATTAATGAGACATACTAACTGCAACACTCGCAATTGTATCTATTTGATTACATGTCCTTGTGAGTTACGCTATGTGGGCATGACTACTAGGGCAGTCAAACTGAGAATCAACGAGCATCGCAGTAACATCAGATGCCGCCGTGCTACCACCAACCTTAGCATACACAATTTAGAGGTCAAACATAGCCCAGATGATATGTGGTGGGTGGTTCTCCAGACTGGTTCACCCACAGGCACGAGACCCCTTTTCGAACTTGAACAACGCTGGGTATATAGATTGAAAACTCATGTGAGGGGTCTTAATGATGATATCCCTTGGTCTAGCTTATTACAGCGATAACTACAGTGATGATTACCCTTATGGTTAGATATAATATGGTCACCGCTCTTTGATGTGGCCGCTGTATCTTGACTAGGTCCATTTCACTTTCATCGATACCAGGGCTAATATACGATGGTTCTATGCCCCCAACCCCTGTGTGATATCCATCTTTGACTAGGACAGTTGGCACACTATTGGACATTCCCACGTTCCTTCTTGATGCTGATGTTTTGACTTAACTCCTTTTGAGACTCGTCTATGTTTTTCCTTTGCGTGCCACAAACTATTTTTTTTTTGTGTATGACCTAAACTTGTCGTGTTTTTTACTCGCAGTCTTAATTTCCCCTCTTCTATGCTATTTGCATACTCACGCCTTGAATGTTGAAGTATTGTTTAAGGCGGACCCAGCTGTTCGAATTGAGCAAAATACTCGGTTACATTCCTTTCTCTTTCCCCGCTATTTACAATTAAGAAGCTTTCTTTTGTCTCTATACTAGTCTTTTCTTTTGCCAACCGGGCTCGGATCACGTTGCTAAGCAACAGAAACGTGAGAACGACGCTCGCATTTCCGCTGGACCTTTCTTAAAATCAACAACAACCACGGCCGTTCCCATTGATTCGGGAGCTCGGCCAGGGGTAGGTTACCCAGCGCGGTTTGCGGCAATCAAAAGTAAGTGCTTGACGATAGTCTGGGGTTGTGCACCTTAAACGCATTGCTGACTCCCGTGTTTTTACTCTTGGCTGATACTGATATGATCGTATCGGCCAGCTTGCTAACCATTATTACGACGCTTATGGATGCATATACTGATACGAACGCCCATAATTAGTGCTTTTTTTTGTGAAAAACAGTGTTAGTTAATACATGGCACATGCCATTCAGTGACTCTTTTTAGTAATTCCCACATAATCTTTTTTTGAATTACTACAATATGGTACTTATTAACTCCACAAGCTTCCCTTGTTTTCGTTTTAATGTAAATTATAGCAATATGGGTGACGTGATTGATATGTTTGTCCCTTGAGTCTTTCCAAGGCAGATATACACCGGACCTCCGGCTTTGCTGTTAGTAGAACACTGCTATCAAATTCTGAATGTGTTATAACTATGACTGTACCTCTTTCTGTTTACTCAATTATTAGTAATTTTGTCGGCCGACCATTGGCCTCAGCTATCCCATGAAGTGCGTTCCTCAAATTAGGGGGGTAAGCACTTTTCTTTCTTCCTTTTTGACACATTTCCACCAGTGTGCCACTTTTCGCACTATCACCTGAATGGTCACAGATTCGCACGTGTTGCACTTTATCATTGAAAATTGTTATTAACTAAAATTTTATCGAGCCTCACAAGTGACTTTTGTGCATTTGGTTACAGGGCGACGTGTAGGATTAGTAAGTTCTATACAATTTTGGACTTTATGTAAGTGACTGGAGATACTATGACTAACAGGTTGTAAGTTATAGGAGCCTTCTTTTTCATTTATTCATGGTAGGAGAAGTTGTTGTTGTTTTTGGTCCAGAAGAAGCGTCATAGGATCCGGCTGGACCACATAAACGCGAAACATGTCGACCCTAGTTTTAGGAAAGGTGTGGTAGTGCCTGACCTTCCTAATATTTTAACAAGTTTGATTGAGAACACCTGATCATTGTTTCAGGTGTACTCCCCCTATTGTTTTTAATCTTGGCCCATACCCTGTATGGACTAATAAATTGGTTATTCTGTGATCAGGGTTGTGAGCTAATTTTATTCTACTGATTCCTTTTTTCTTCTACCTTTCTGAACCCACCTTCTTTGGGGGTCAGGGCATCATCATTAAAAAGATCTCCGGCAATGAGCCCCCCTCCTGGGGTGTGCCCGTCAGACATTGCAGCGCCGGTCTGACGAGGAGCATTGCCGATGATGAAGCATGACATCCATTTGGGTGTGTGAGGTTTCTGCTCCTAAAGATTAGGACTCCTTACGCTTGTTCTCCTGTCCTTTTTCTTCTAATTGGAACAGTGTACCTTTTTGGTTATTTCGCAGTTAAAGTATGGACAGGGTAAGAAAGTGGGACAGTGGGAGGACAATCAGGGTGGTCTCATTTCCTGGCGGGGGTCTTGCCATCTTGCTCTGTCCTTTTCCTGGATCTCAGGGACCGCTTGCGTGGTGGTTGTCTGTCTGCAGGGGGTGTGGTGCTGGTGTGGTGGTCCTGTGGCGGGGCGTCCTGTCCACTAGCGCCGGCGGAGGTGGTGGGCAGTTCATCGTCCATGCTAGTGTCAGGGGCCCCTTGGAGTGCCACGGTGTCCCTCAAGGTCTGCTGTATGTCCTTCAGCACCCCTACGATGGTGCCCAGGGCGGAGCTGATGGTCCTGAGCTCCTCCCTGAACCCCAAATACTGTTCCTCCTGCAGGCGCTGGGTGTCCTGAAACTTGGCCAGGACCGTCGCCATCGTCTCCTGGGAGTGGTGGTATGGTCCTATGATGGAGGATAGGGCCTTGTGGAGAGTGGGTTGCCTTGGCCTGTCCACCCCCTGTCGCACAGCAGCCCTTCCAGTTCCCCTGTGTTCCTGTGCCTCCGTCCCCTGGACTGTGTGCCCACTACCACTGCCCCCAGGTCCCTGTTGTTGTTGGGGTGGTGGGTTATCCTGGGTTCCCTGTAGTGGTGGACACACAGTTGATTGACGTGTCCTGGGTAGGGAGGTATGGGCCCGCTGGGTGGGTGCTGTGCTGGTGTTACCAGAGGGTTGAAGGTCAGTGTTGGGCTGTGCCTGTGCAAGGGGAACCGACTGTCCCGAGGCCCACGATGGTCCGGGCTGGTCATCAGGATCCAGTAGGGCAGAGCTGCTATCGTCACTGTGGGCCTCTCCTGTGGGTGGAGTGGAGTTGTCTGGACCCTCCAGTGTGGTGACGGTCCTTCGTGATCCTGCAGGGGCATAAGTGCATGATTATTGCATGTGTGTGTGTCATGGTGTGCAATGGGTGGCTCACTGTGTACACCAGTACAAGCATTCCTGTGGGGGGGCTTGTGTGATGATGGTTGTGGGGGTGTTCTGGGTATGTGCAGTGAGCATGCTTTGGTGATGGGAGTCCCTGCTTTGTTATGTCATGCAGGGCTTGGTTTTGGGATGTGTGGTTTGTGTTATGTGTACATTAGTGAGGAGTTGGAGTGATGGGGTGGGGGCGAGGGTGGGGGTCTGTGATAGCATGCAGGTAGGGTGGGGGATATGATAGTTAAGATTTGACTTACCAGTGTCCATTCCTCCACCGACTCCTCCGAGGCCCTCTGGATGCATGATGGTCAAGACTTGCTCCTCCCATGTTGTTAGTTGTGGGGGAGGAGGTGGGGGTCCGCCGCCAGTCCGCTGAACTGCGATTTTGTGCCTGGAGACCGCTGAACGCACCTTCCCCCGTAGGTCGTTCCACCTCTTCCTGATGTCCTCCCGATTTCTTGGATGCTGTCCCACAGCGTTGACCCTGTCGACTATTCTGCGCCATAGCTCCATCTTCCTGGCTATGGATGTGTGCTGCACCTGTGAGCCAAATAGCTGTGGCTCGACCCGTAGGATTTCCTCCACCATGACCCTGAGCTCCTCCTCGGAAAACCGGGGGTGTCTTTGGCGTGATATGGGGTGGTGTAGGTGATGTGTGGGGTGGTGAATGTGTTGATGAATGTGGTGATGTGTAGTGGTGTGTGGTGTTTTGTGCGTGGATGTTGTGTGGGTGATGGTGTTGTGTGCCTCTGTGTGGTGGGGTTGTCTATTCTGTGCTCTCTCTCTGGCCTTCGTCTCTATTTTTTGGTCGTAGGGGTTTGTGGGTGATGTGGGTGTGTGTTTTATATTGTGTTGGGTGTGTGGGAGTGTTGTTTGTATGTGTATCAGGTGTGTGTATTTGGAATTGTCCAATGTGGCGGTGTTTTGGAGATGTGTGTGTATTTTGAGCGCGGCGGTGTCTACCGCCAATGGAATACCGCGGCTGAAAGACCGCCGCGTGGATTCATGGGTCATAATAGCATGGGCGTGTTTCTGTTGGCGTGGAGGTGGAGGTTTTGTTTTCGCCAGTTTAACACTGACCTTTGTTGTGGCGGACTTGTGTGGGTGTCTGAATTTTGGTGGATTCAGAGATGTGGGTCATAATAGCTGTGGCGGGATTCCGCGGTCGCGGCGGTGTAATGGCGGTCTTCTGCACGGCGGTAAGCGCCTTTTACTGCCAATGTTGTAATGACCATCAATGTGTGGTTTGTGCCATGACCTTGGCTAACGAAAGTCTGAACCCAAACAAATTAAAATGTCACTTGGAAACTACACACTGGTTACTGGTAGGAATTAATACAGTTTTTTTGCCGGAAAGCTGGAAGACATCATCCACCAAAAAGACACTGTGACAAATCTGGTCTCCACGCCAACAAATGCCTTGAAAGCATCTTACCGAGTGGAATACCACATTGCCAAAACCAAAAAGCCTTTTACAGAAGGGGAAAAAGCAATTTTTGACGTGGCCCGGACAATGCTTGGTGAAAAAGTGGCAGAGAAGTTTAAAATGGTACCCATTTCAGACACAACAGTTTGCCGTCGCATCTCTGACATGTCAGAGGACATCCACAGACAACTCATAGCACGCTTGAAATACAGTTTGTTTGCTTTGCAATTGGATAAAGCAACCGACTTATCTAAGGAAGCTCATTTAATTGCTTATGTCCGAAACTGCAACAAAACTGTAATATTGGAAGAATTTTTATTCTGTAAACCAATCAAGGGACATGCAACATCATCACCCCTGTTTGATATTCTCAATGACTTCCTGTGCTCCAATGACTTAAAATGGGAGAGCTGCGTTGGGATCTGTACCGATGGTGCTCCTTCCATGTGTGGGGCTAGGGCAGGCTTAAAAGCTAAAGTGTTGAAAGTGGCTCCTCATATTCTATGGACCCACTGTGTGATACACAGGGAAGCCCTTGCTGTCCGAAACATGGCTAGAGAACATGGGGATGTGTTGAATTTTGCTGTGAAAATTGTTAATTTCATAAAAGCACACCCAACTAGAGCTCGTCTGTTTGTAATTGTATGTGCCGAAACGGGAGCTGACCATGATGGTTTGCTTTTCCATACAGAAGTCCGATGGTTATCCAGAGGGAAGGTTCTGAATCGTATTTTTGAATTAAGAAATTAAGTGCGACAGTTCCTTCTGGATGTGGACCCCTACAAAGCAGAACAGCTATGTAATCCCTGTTAGTTTGTGCTTTTAGTGTACCTTGCAGCTATCTTTGATAAATTAAATTCCTTGAATTTGTCTTAACAAGTAGCTGAAAGTACGTCTTTCACCATGTACAAAACAAATCTGCCTTCAAGAAGAAGCTGGAGTTGTGAAGAAGACTAATTCAAGATGGCCTGCTTGAGGCATTCCCATGTTTAGCAGAAGCTCTTGAGGACACAGGATATGAACTTGAAAGTGCTGCTAAGGTCATAATAAATCACTTGACTTCTCTCAGGGACAGTTTAGAAAAGTATTTTCCTGAAGAAATTGATCATGTCAATGACTGGGTCTTTCAACCTTTTCTAGTGGGTGCAGGTACTCATCTTCCAGTGCACTTTCAGGAAGCCCTAACTGAGGTCCCGAGTGACTGCATTCTCCAGATGCAGTTCAACAAAATCTCATTGGGGGAACTTTGGCTGACAATGTCTGAAGAACATACAGGTTTGTGAAAAATAATGCCAGTCAAGGTTCTTCTGCCTTTTAGCTCATCATATTTATGTGAGATTGGGTTCTCAGCATTGGCAGTATTAAAAACGAAGTACCGTTCAAGACTAGGGGTGGAGCACAACCTGAGGATGGCAGTAGCAAGAATACATCCACAAATTGACCGTCTCTCTGGAGAAAAACAGGCACACCTATCACACTAGTTCAGAAATGTTTTATCGTCCAAATAAGTTTTGTCAAATTATGTTTAGTTTGGGAAAAAATAAAGTACCATTCCACATTTTGGGCACTTCTTTTGGTAGACATTTTGTTTGAGTGGGTACTTAGTCTCTGACTCCAAACCACAGTCACTCACAAACCTTTGAATTGCTAGATACTGTTTAATATTTTCTTACCATAAAAATGATTTGCCATGGAAATTGGGGGTGTTTATGCTTGTCATTGATGAGGAGTACCAGGTTGTAGAATCTTTTTGACAGGAGGGTGTCCTCACAACCTGAAAATTTTGACAAGGGGGTCTCGGCATCCAAAAGTTTGAAGACTTCTGCTGAAGTGAGTGGCACAACGAAAGCTATAGGCCCACTAGTAGCATTTAATGTACAGGTCCTGGGTACAAATAGTACCATTGAATAGGGACTTATAAGTACATTAAAGTACAAGTCAGTATAGGCCAATTTTACCATGTTTTATGGAGCAAGCACTATAGCACTGATTAGCAGCTGTAAAGTGCACAGAGGCCTAAAGCCACCAGAAACAAATTCAGCAAAACAGGAGAGCCAACGGCAAGTTTGGGGGTGACCCTGTTGAGAGGATCAGGTCCAACAGCAGCTATGATTTAAAATGGTGACCTTCTAAGATAATGTATTTGGGCATTCCATTCTCAAACAGACTGGGCCACTGTTTAGCGCTGAACCAAAATAAAGAGATTGAAGAAGTTAAAGACAAAATATCTGACTGGTTATCACTCAACCTGTCTTGGTGGAGTCACCTGGACCCCAGTAAAATGATGTTCACCTCAAATCAGTCCATATATTATAACTAAGCTACCATTACTTTTAGCCTACACCTTCTTTAAAGAAATTGACAAACTTCTCATGTCTTTCCTATGGAATGGGAAGAAAATCAAAATCTCATTAGCTAAGCTCCAACTACTGAAACGCTTAAGTGGCCTCACTTCACAAATGTAAGGACTTTTCAGACTGCCACAAGATTATCACAAGACCAAGCATGGTCACTCTCTCCTATGGACAGTTGAATTCAACCTTGGGTTAAACTTGAAGACTCCCTTATTCAATGCATCCGCAGCCACTATTTCACTCAACTATCAACAGAAGAACATGCTTCAATGCTTTTATTCCTTTAGCCACCAAGAAAACCATTAACAATCTATAAATAAAATGTCAGAGTTAAACAAACTAGAATGGCTGGGCCACTGCCTGCAGTTCAAAACTGACATTCACATTACTAACCCAGAGGCATTCTGACATACTTGGATCAAACCCTCCATGTACACTTTAAATCAACTAATGAATAAAGACTCGCCTATTCCATTTCAAGCCATACAAGCAAGATACAACTGTGACAATTCCAAAGACAGGAACTACAGGAAAATTGTACTATGAATAAAACAAATATTTGAAAAAATTATTTTCAAACGCAATAGACCAAAGGATAAAACTATGTTAGTTAGAACCGCAAGTGAAGGTAACCACTCAACCTCTTCAATCTATGAGATTATCAAAAACACATATTGGAGCCCCTTAAAATCCACCACTTTATATATGTAGACTATCTCCCTAATCATCCAACTTACCATGGTTGCACACAAACAGATCTGTAGAAAAGCCAGCAGGTGTGAAAAATCTACTTTGTTATTGCAACTATCTTCATTGTTCTACTTATCGTACTATGGACCAAGAGAAAAATGCACAAAGCTGGCTTACTAGCTAATGACAAATGCTGCAATTGTGATTACGTTTCTGATAACTTAGAACATATGCTTTTATTTTGCCATAAATTATCTGAGTTTTGAAACAGAGTTTCTAGAGATATCTCTACCATTATGAGCCCAGACAGGATCACTACCTTACAAAACATACTTCTAAGATCCATTTATACAAAAAATAGCCTGTCACACTTACTTTCATTGCTGTTTAACAAGTAACCAGTCACTGGAAAGCTTCTTCACCTCCTGCCTACACATAATGGGGAAGATCTGTAACTGCTGGTTAATGAATTACTAAACCTCAATAAAAAATTATTCAACTGAAAATAGCATAAAATGTCAAAGTGCAATTTCTACAGAAGAAACTAAGCAAGGATTGTCCTCTTCGACTACAACACCCATCAATTTCAGGACTAAGGGTCAAGTGCAAATCACTAGCTAATAGCAACATTATGTTACATCAGGTTGCTGATTAATGGTGCTGCTTATTGGCTGCTACAAGCATCGGGGCTGCTCAGTGCACCTACAAGTATCTTTACTTGACAAACAACTCCCAGTGAGCAGCATGCCTAATTCTTAATGAAAGAGGCCTTTAGGGAGATCCTGGGGGTAGCTGCAGCACCTCAGAGAAACAATTTCCATTTAGCAATGCCATGATGCTATTGACTCCACAAAGCACCTGAACTCTGCTCAGGGTTGTGACCAATGAATCTCATCCAGATTTAGGTCTATCACACATTGTTCAGTCACCTAACGGTACTAGCAGCCGGCTTAAATTGGTAGTACCCATTGCATGGCATCTTGGTGTAGCAGCATTACCAGTAGAGCAGAATTACCACTGTGAAACTGGAGTTAAGAGCAGTTCATAAAACAATATTTTAAAACCACTATCTAATTGCTTACCTGAATGATGTGTGCTCTGGTGCAGGTATAAGTCCCAGCGCAACAGAAGAAGAAAACAGAGAGATGGTGCTAGCTTGGTCCCTCAAACACAAATTTTGGAGCACTCATACATGTAGAGACATGTATTGTTATGGCTTGTTAAAATACATTTTGGAAGCAGTCAATAATAGTCTTTATTTTCTCCTCTTCAAACCAGTAGTTAAAAACTCATAACGAGTTGTGAGTGATTCCTTTAATTAATCTCGTCATCATATAGAGAGTACAGATGATTCAGCAGATATGTGTTTCGTCAAACACTGGACTTTCTCAATGCTGATTACACATCATAATAATAACATAGAAAAAAAAGAAAAGAAAAAACACAATTTGTATGTCAGAACAATAGTATTCCTCCAGATTGTATTCTATTTGTGCGTGCTTTCACCATTGTATGTGCACTTTGTGTTGTTAAAACCAGAAATGTGGGAATGCCATCACCACATGTAACACAAAAAAACAAAAGATTTAATTAATTGAAATTTTGGAATGATAAAACATGTTATCACTACAAAGTGATAGTATGCATGCAACAATGATATGAAAGTGACTGAAGGGAAAATATAAGTAGCAACACTTATAATCTACCCGTGCTAAGCCCACCATTGGCACACTCACCACTTCTAAGATCACAGAAAAACACAGTAGAGAAGATCATAGAGAAAACCAATGTATGATCCAGCAGCCACAATAGAAGAGAATCAAACGATCCACAGTCAACACACAAAAGAGATGCAAAAGCCTTAACAGTTATCTAGTTAAAAAGACGTGTCACAATTATGCAATAAAGAATCCAAAATTCACGTATCCAATTCAAACAGCTTGACTAGTTTGTTTGAGAATCCAAAATGAATGAAAGACCTACATACAATGGCAAGACCTCTATGTCTGATACGATTTCAAAGGTCCATAATCCACTATAGTATACTTCCATATTGTCAGGAATATTGTCATTCTTGTACAAACGCATGGTTTGGGCACAAGTGCATCCACCAACCTCTTGTACACTGCAAATCTTCCAAATTGTAGTAGCAATCACTCGTCAATCCTTATACATGTTATATATGTCTCTACATGTATAAGAGTGCTCTAGCATTTATGTTTGACAGATTGTAGCAGTGGATGACATTGCCATATTCCATATGTTACCCTACTTATGGATATTGTGGCAACAGATGTTTAATATTGTATGAACATCAATAATCGATCAAATAGGACAATACTTTCCTTTGGAGAAGTGCAACATCAGTACCACAATTGCCTAGTTCTCTCCTTTTGTATTTTTTATTCGGTTGCTGTACACCAACTGCCTGCTAAGGTGATAGACACAGGCGAAACCAACAAAGACACCCCTGGGTGTTCAACCTCAAGTGATTGTCATTGACAAAACTACACTGACAACAATCAGTTCATAGCTATGAATATGGATGCTAGATATATGGGATAAAATAGCAGCTGTCTATTTTAAGGATACAGCAAGTTACAAAGGATCTCGGTGACCATATAGAGAAATTGCTAGTTTCCCGTCTGCCCCTGGGTAAATCAGTCTCTCTGGCAGCTTCTGGTGGCAGATAGGGGACTTTTATTACTAATCTCCCCCCCCCCCTGAGGAGGCAAAAATCCAACAAGGCAGGAGGTAATGTTGTTTGTACTTTTTTTTAAGAGGGTCAGCCTTCTTTTGCCTGGGCCTGTACTCTGCCCCTTCAAATGAGCACAACAGTCTTTCTGCCCCTCCTGGAGGGCAGAGATGGACTGTTTACCCCTAATCTGTCCCGAAGGGAAAAAAGCCCACTAGACACCAGGACATTTTGAATGTAAAATTTTATAGTGAGGGGAGTGGCCAACCTGGTTATGGACCTGTGCTCCCCTCCTCACAGGTCAGAGCAATTTTTCTGCCTTTCGTGAGGACTTTCAATGTCCCTACTTTAATCCGTTCCTATCCCAGGCACTAGGCCAAGCCACACAAGTGGAAAAGTGCTTCTGTCGGGACGATAATGCTGTGTGGTAGGAAATTTGTAGATCCCAGAAGATTCTGGAAGTTTTTGTCACTGAAATGTAAGGAAAATGGGTGATTGTAGGGCATTGTAGGTATGAAAACTTTGGATGAGCCACGCCAAGCACACCACATTGGACTCCCCCGGGTATCTAATTTTCAAAAATATCTGGGTGTGGCAGGTTTCCCTAGGTCGCAGCAAGTCCCTGCTTATATTCTACAGTTACCCAGATTGCAAAAAACTGGTTGGTTTTGCTTTGAGTGGAAAACTGTAATCTGCCCAGGTTGAGTTTTGGGACCTTTCCAGTCATGGGTGTTGGGGTCACCCAAACAAGTGCAGTAGCATTTTTATTGGGATAAGTGTGGGAAGGCTGGATGATTGGAAATGTGGGTATCCCCACATATTACAGAAGTTTATGTCATAGAAATCTGAGCAAAATAATTGTTTTTGCCATAATTTGAGGGTTTAAGGACAGTGAGTATGACGAAGTAGGGATTCCATGCAAGCCGGAATACCTTCTACTCCCGTGTTTGGTAGCTTTCTTTGGGTCCTAAACCCACAGTTACCCATATTGCAGACAAAATGGTTGCTTTTAAGTGGAATAATTTGCTCTGTCCATGTTCCATTTTGGGGCTCGGGCTCACCCTACACTTGGGGTCAAGTTATCTATCAGGACTAGTGTGGGAATGCTTGGTGGAGTGACATTTGTAGATACCTGCAGATTCCAGAACTCTCTCTGACAGAATGTGAGAAAAAAATGAGTGGTTTCCAAAGTATGAGGTTTGAAGGGCATTGTGAGTAAGAAAAGGTAAGGGGATCAATGCAGGACAGACCACCCAGGGCTTCAATGGGTGTCTAGTTTTCAGAAACGTCTGGATTTGGTAAGTTTCCCTGGATCGCAGCCAAGCCCATGCTCAAAATCCACAGCAACACACATTGAAAACAAAGTTGGTTTTGAGTTGAAAAATGTAATCTGTCCATGTTGCCTTTTGGGAACTTTCCTGTCATTGGCCCTGTGCCCACCAACAAATGTTGGGGTGCCATATTTATCAGGAAAAGTGTGGGAACACAAGGTGGTGTGGATTCTGTGGATTGCTGCAGCTTTCTGAATTTTCTCTCACAGAAATGAGAGGAAAGTGTGTGTTTAGCCAAATCTTGAGGTTGCAAGGCCTTATGGGCAAGAAAATGTTGTTGATCCACTTGATTCAAAACCCACCCTGGGTATCTAGTTTTCTGAAATGTCTGATTTGGTATCGTTCCCTAGGTGAAGACTGAGTAATGTCCCAAAGTCCAACGCTGCCCACATTGAAAAAAAACATTGATCTTGCTGAGTGGTATGTGATGTCTCAAAGTCACGTTTTGTGTCACAGGCCCTTCAGTGATTTTATCGGGAGATGTGTGGTAACATAGAAGAGTGGAACATTTGTTATTACCAATTGGATTTCTCTGTCGTGTTGACTTCAAAATGTAAACAGGTGCGCAGGTGTCTCTGAATCACATGAAGGTATGGGTAACTCAAATTTCAGAGGTTTAAAAATAACCACTGCTCCTAAACTCAGTATCATTTGCATGTTTCAGAAATACATAGGTCTCCTTCAGATCCATTTTTTATTCATTAGATTTTGCAAATGGATTATTTGATTGTCGGTACACAAAGAAAAATTATAGTAAGTTGCAGTTCAATTGTTGACCCTGGGTACAGTGTGATTTTGAAAAACCTCAAACATTATACAGCCTTGTGACCACAAGAGTTCCAGAGACATAAGAGTATATTGCTTTTGTAAATCGCGATCATAATAAAAAGTTACAAATTAAAATGTCCCCTATTGCTAAGTTTTTTCTATTTATTTTCATTTTTTTGTTTCTACGATTAGGTCCTTTGGAAAACATACAGGGGCCTATACAAATGACCTCTTGAATTCACAACGTTGTCTACTGTTCATAAATGTATAGCTTTCTGGGATCACTTATGGGTTTCCCCCCCATCTTTCCACCACAAACATCAAGTAGGTTGAACCCACAAAAAAAAACTTTAAAAAACTGCGGTAAACAAGTAATGGTAGAATTCTGATTTTGGTGAAAAACGTTTTGAAGACCTAAGCAGATGTGCCCTTTAAAAACCAAGGGTTCAGCAATGGGGGTGGAAAAGCCTCAGCAGGTAAGGGTTTAAGCACTTGGGGAAGAGGGTGTTGAAGCTCTACTATGGTCCATGAGAGCTACCCTTCAGTAAATAAACCATCTCCATATGAGTCACTAGTGAACTGCAAGAGTTAACGAACCTCTCACAGTTCCTGCTATGATCCAGACAATGGCCGTCTCATCGTTCTTCATAAATGTAAAGGGTGCGAGAGATCTCACGCAAATGACCGCGCTTTCTGTAAATGGTTTCACTAGAGTCAAAACAAGCAAAGTCAGAGTTGTAAGACGCCTCCTGCTTGTATTGGAAGTTGATGAGTATATGTCCACCTGCTATGGCGCAGCCACGCCCATTGTTCACGCCTTTTGCGTCTATAGGACAGGGATGGCTATACCCACACCCGACATGGCCGCGGCCACGCCCATATAGTTTTCCGCTCAGCGCGTTCTAGTGTTTCCGATGACTGCACGCGCTAGCCGCTGCCTGGTGATCAGTTACCTGTGCAAGGGTGTTAGGCTCGCGCGGCAGCCTCATCACACCCATGGTGCACAGAGAGCGCGATGAGCCGCCCGTCTTCAGCCGGGGCCGCTGCTAGCAAAATCCTGGGCAAACAGCCTCCTTCGTTGCTCCCGGGAGCAACCACCACCGCTTCCCCGCTGCCCCCAGGTGCTGCTGCTTCTCCGCTACCTCACCACCAACTCATCTCGCTCTTTGAATGCCCGGTGTGCTTCGAATATGTTCTGCCTCCGATCCTGCAGTGCCAGGCGGGGCACCTGCTCTGCAACACATGCCGCCTGAAACTGACCTGCTGCCCCGCCTGCAGGGCGCCCCTTGCAGGCAACATCCGCAATCTGGCTATGGAGAAGGTGGCCACCTCTGTCTACTTCCCTTGCAAGGTGAGAATAAAGGGTGGAGAGATGGACAAGACAAGTTAGATGGGCATCAGGGAGATCAGGCGAGTGTAAACTGAAAAGTGACCGCAGGTTCACCAGGGGAAGGTTGGAGAGGAACTTAGTAACGTAATAATGGGGACAGCAGTTTGTTTAGTAGAGCGAAAGAGCAAAGAGTTCAAGCGAATGCCAAACAAGTGATCTGAAGAGCAGCAGAAGTATGGGAGCAAGCAGTGCCAGGCTCTGCATATGGACATTCTTGCATTTCCTGTGAGCAGCGAGGTGAAAGGCTGTTTTTAGGGGTGTATGGGCTGCCGATGCCCTGCATTCTGATTGGCTCTTGTTTTGCAAACATAATTCGAATCACATCAAGGCAGAGAATTAATGGCATCCTGCACTACTTTCGAAACGTGCCACTGTACACAGGAGCAACATGTTTCTCCAAAGTAGAAAAGTTTGTGCATATAAATAACCTGTGTGACAAGCACAAATATACTGGACGTTTAGCACAGAGACATTTGTGTTACGGAAGCTGCAGTGCCCATCACATGCACGGTACCCCACTTTGTAAATACGCAGACTTATGCCAAGGGGTATGGCATCAGTATAAAATGATTCCCAGACTTTCTTGTAGCTGCTCTGACTCTAAGGTGTTTTTTTGACATGCGGTGCTCCAATGTCCACGATTTGCACACCCAGGGAAGGGACACACTGGCTTACTAACACAAACCTATAGAGGGCACCCTTTCCCAATGACGTACACTCGACACAATGGTCTGATTTGTGTGTATGTGCTAAGTACTATACATAGGTCATGCATGTGCTACTTGTGTAGCACTAACCTGGTCGAAGGGCACAGGGGCTTCCACAATCTGTACGCTTTATACGTGACATGCTATTCCTCTATTTAAGAAATCCATATGTGACGGAAAATCCTTTTCAGTACCTTCTAGCGTTTGGAATGAGCTGCCATTCTGTCTCATCCCACTTAATTTTCCGGAAGAAAATAAAGACTTCTCTTTTCGATGTAACTTTCTATTTTGGTCCAGGATCTCAGCTATTTTGCTTTGAGCACCAAGAGACCTCTGTATAAATACCTAACGTAACTGGGTGCAGGTAATGCGCTTTGGCATTTCTGACTGAGGCACATTTCACCTAAGGCCTGTACTTGGGCACTGGTAGTTAATTTTGCCACCTGCAATGCTTCGAGTCCATTTGTAAGAGTCTACACTTGCAGATTCAAGCACATTGATGTTTCCATTACTTCAAATTTCTGATACTATTTGCACTGTGCCAATATAATTTGGGCAGTGAATTGTTGTAAAGCCAAGGGAGTAATGCATTGTCTATAGAGCGACATCCTCAGCCTATTTATAGTGAAAATATTGAGTTGTCACTTATTCCTAGATCTCTAAGTTCCTAGCAGTATTCCCTGTTAGAGCTTTGTATGTGTACAAGTGTTCTGTATTCAGAAGACTTTCAGAATTACTTGTCTAGTTACAAAATCTACTTAGTCATAAGGGTTTTTTGTATGTCCACGCTCCCATAAACCTGGGTTGTGTTTGCTTGTTATAATGTATGTCATGTCTCTGCTGCTCGATTTTTTTGACAGAAACTATGGGTTGTAGTCTAGTTTCTCATACAGATGTCAAATAATGGTAGACGGACCATGTCGTATGTTTGGTGAGGAATGGAGCTGGAAAATATTGGCGATCATGAAACCTCGTATAAAAATGAACAAACCCTTATGTTTGCCTATAACCTATAGGAATGCCACTTTAGGAATCTATTGTGAATGCCAGGCTCCTTAAAGCAGACTTCATGGACTTGGGAAAATAAAGTGCTTTTTTCACTAGTTGAAAATCGACAATACAAAAAGTAACTACTAACTCACACTTAAGGACTCACCAGGTTGGGACAACACTGGACAGGGGAATTATTTTCTCGAAAAGGCATTCTTGAGATAGAGCAATGTCTGCCAACAAAATACTAACGCAGAACCGAATTGATAGCAGGAATGTTTTCAACTTCACGAGTAGCGAAATTCCTGCTAGGAAAATGGATAACCGAAGGTAATTTATAAGCCGTGGGACATTCTGTTTATACAGATAGTAGGAATACAATATTAGAAAGAACATTGTTTGATAAAATATTATTTTAGTAGGTTTGAAAATGTGCTCTCTTTTTTCCTTTTGCTTCTTTAAATTGTAGCTATTTACCTCTGATAAAACTGAATTATGCATGGACTTTTAAGAACATAACAGTAAAGTAGTGGTGCAGTTGGTGCTTTAGTTCTGTTAGAAGAAGTTTTAGAATTGGCATGTTTTTCCAAGTTTTAAGGTTTTTGTAAAGTCACATAACAGTAACACACGGTGGCCCTGGTAGACCCATAAAAGAAGTATAAATTACATTCAAATTACATAGTCCATGGTCATTGTGAAAGTCTAGCATATTCTGTCCCCAGACCTTAATTGGACGCAACTTTTGCTGATCCCCTTAGTTGTTATCCAGTTATTTGACTTTTGGCTTCTGGAGTTTTAATATTAATTTGGGGTGGGTGGGATAAGTGCAGTAGGGGATTTGGAGTGGTAGTGAGTAGAACACGTTGCATACCAGCAGGGGAGTTTGTAGAAAGAATGCTGAGGAATAAATAATTATTTTGGTTATGCTGACTCGTATTGTGAACAGGCAACTCATAGCTCCAAAGTTGATCTTTGCAGGAGTACTATGTGGTGAGTGATGCATTGATTCAGAAATCACACATTGGATGCTGTCACCATAATGCTAGTTTTGTGCAGGTGTTCATACCTTAAGGACCTCTGCAGAAGCCCCTTTGTATGCTTCATCTACAAAAATGGAAACCTCCATGTGCAGTATAGTTGTGCTAGTCACTAGTCTTACAGCTTGCCCCTATAAGATTGAAGTTGCATTGTTTATTGTTTCAAATCCCCTGAAAACGGGAGTTGAGAAGCCTGTTCTGGGGCCTTAGAAATGAGCAGGGGCAGAAAGGGTGCAAACAGACAAGGAGGTTCACAGTGTGAGTAGGCTGTTATTTTGTGTATTTTTAGAAGTGTAAGTGCCACAGTGTTCGAAGATCCATATTTAGGATTAAGTAACATGTTGTTAGAAATTGGGTTGTTGCTTTGCAGAGGTAAGCACCCTGTCCTAGTAGGGACCACAATCCTAGTCAGGGTAAGTCCGTTATACACCATAAGTTAATATGTGCTCACCCTCTGGTAGACTCGTACAGAGCAAGCAGGCTTAATTTAGGAGGCAATGTGTAAAGTATTTGTATAACACTGAAAACAGTAACCCAGTGAAAACACCACAAAAGACTCCACACCAAGTTAGAAAAATAGGCTATATTTTCATGAGTAAAACCAACAAAAACCCAATAGATAGAAGTCGAATTAAGAATTTTTAAAGAATATCAGCAAATGTGGTGCTTAAAGCTTTATCTGGGGCTATCTTGTCATGCTAGACTAGGGTAAATCCAAAGTTCACACTCTAGATGTTTGCATACATTCCAACTTTTGGTAATTCCACTGGGCTGCTTCCCATTCTGAATCTTGTTTTATTCCCCTCCACCTTCCACTTTGCCACTTCAGACAGGGAAACAAACTATATGCACGTTTTTGCATTTCAACACTGCTTGCCAATCCATGTTCGCATTGTGAGATACACAGGCAACCCCAAAAAGCAGAGTCCCAACTTCTTCCTGATTAAATTCTTCAAAAGATTTGTGTCCCTAACAAGTTCTTCCTTAATTTCCCTGTTTAAAAAAAAAAAGCCACCCACAGCAGTCAATCACTGGAAGATGTATTTGAGGCCAAGGTAGCCATTATGCCAAAACTGGCTAAAACCCCCAGAACTCTGTTCTTACTATGACCCATGTCTCAAATTGCTGTACTGGTTTGTAGAAGCCTTTACCTTATTAATACACATGGACTAAATGGCTTTCTGCCACGGTGTGGTATTAAGCACTGTCCCGTACGTCTGCAGATGGCACTGGCTAAAATAGATTTTGAAAAAGCACTTGACTCCATAAGCTAGGAGTTCCTATTCCATGTTTTGCACAAAATCAACTTTGGCCCAAGTGGCCACAAATAACAGAATGTGCTGCACACCACCTGGGTCATCTTTGGCAAGAAAATGGTGAGCCATGGTAGGTGGCACCTGAAAGGCGGGAAACAGCTTTTGCACAGCACTGAGTACAAATGCTTGGGCATCCTTTTAGATAGTCATAGGTCATTTAAATCACACCTTCACACCCTGATAAGTAAAGGCGCTAGCATCATGCTCACCTTTACAACACTTGGCCAGAATCTCAAGAGTCTGATCCTAAACCTCTTACTTGGGGTAATGAAAGCAACGGTCACCCCCAACCTGTCATTAGGAAGTGAAATCACTGTGATCATTGAGGCCCACCTGCAGGATAAGATCAACACCAAAATCTACAAAGCTGCTTTGCATTTGCCAAAGCAAGCAGCACCTGCATCAGTAAGGCATGAGTTAAATCTAGTAAAGCATTCCTGGGCTAAAAGCAGTGCCTTCCTAACTTTTTGCCATCAGACTCACTTCTCCAGATTCCATGAATGGCCTACTTTGGTGACTCATAAGTAGCTTTTTCAGCCTGTGGGCAGAAATCATCCTTCACATTCTTTGCATCTGCCCCACACTGCTTCAGCTGAGAAAAATATTCCTTTGTACATAGTTTAACTGTCTGCTTACTTACTTGCCACCAGGCTGTAATGGCCTGTCTGACTTCAGTGAACACCATCCTAAATGTTAAAACAATCAAATTCCTCCAGGCGGCTGTGATAAAAATGTGGCCCGCTTGTTCCAACGATGATCTAGATCTAGGTCCTCAAACTTGCTTCATTATGATTCAGTGGCAATCAGACATCTGAGGTCTCAGTTCAGCCCCTCGCTGACTTCACTGACAAGGTCTTGCACACTGAAAGTTCAAAAAGAACCCCCCCCCCTCCCATGTTGGCTGGAGTGGTTGAGGCTCCCTCCTTCATTTATTGGGCTTGGGCATGCCCATCCCTGTGACAGTGTGAGTACTGACTGATGCAGATTATTCTGCCCCCACCCCTTTCCTCTTCAGGATCTGGGAGAAGCACTAGTAATTGCTCCCTTTGGGTGGGGAGTCCTTTGTTACTGCTGCTGGAGCAAAACGTAATTAACTCGGCATAACAGGGTAACAAAAGGCGTGGACACTGATCTTGAGCCAGAGAAATATGACATTTCTGGATGACCCATAAAGTGTACAGATATCATTTTGGAAATTACAGAATAGAATTTCCTGCACAGGTTACGCCCCAGTTTGATATGTCAGTGGTCTCTGTAGGTCAAAAGGGAAGCGGAACGGCACTCTTAAGGCAGTTCTCTCCCTGTGTGTTTAATCGGGGCACTACAGACAAAACAGTAAATCACACTGCCTTTTCTTATTGCTGTACGCTGACATTATAAGAACTATCTCAGGTCAATATCTAATCCTGCAAGTTACCAGTGTGCAGTTACCAGGCTGCACATAACAGTAGTCTCCCTCATGCAGCCCACACTTTTGCCTACGCGTTCATGTAACCAGTCAAGTGCCACCTTCCTTTGCTGCATTGCAGCGGCCTTATATCAAAAGGCGGACACTGGCGGAAAACACGCACAGGTCGTTTGCCATGTGATTACAGTGGATGAGATCCATGTAGTTCGACTCACTCATAGTAAAGGGTCCAAACCGGGTGATGCAAAAAGTCCGGGCATACTGAATGGACAGAACCCAACTGCAGCAACTCCCCATCTGCAGTTGTTGGGTTGCCCATTGATCTAGTACCTAAAATGACACTCCAAAGAGTGATTGAAGAAAAGCAGGGCTCAAAGAGTAGCCACTCACTAATAGGAACAGGATGCTGGAAAGTAAAATGAGATAGCACACTGTGCTGGAGTGCTAAAGATGAACAGTCATTGCAAGAATGGAAATATGGAATAGGTCATTGTTCTTTCCTAGAAAAAAGTTTATAAAGCTTGGGGATGCCTCTACAAACATGGGAAAATATGGTGCTCCTGGTGGGACCACTTCCAAAGCAACGATTCCTAAATAATAAACATCCCTCTATACCACCCTCCTTCCACACTTACACCATAACACAGATAATACTAGCAAACCCTTCCAAACAAACCTATGACAGATTTTCAAATGTAGATGATCACAGAAGTGATGCTTAAATGATACATCAAAAGGAAGACATGCAACGGCACACTAACCCATGTTTGTACAGCATAGTATTCCTGGTCCACATAAAGGAATGGTTGAACTTATGCTGTCTTGAATTGGGCATAAGTCTTAATGCATAGTGAATTGGTCATAAAGCTCTATGGATAGTTTGTATGCCTAATGAACGGTGGCTCTCCAGATCTCACCACCTCAACCCCTTAACCTTGTTGTGTATGACTGTTACGTTTTCCTTTCTTTTAATTGTTTGCTCCACTGCCCTATTCACCTTCAAGGCCTCTCTAAACTCAAAACCCTGGAGCCAGGTATACCTTTCACATAATCGACTCTCCACAGTGTCCATGTCTCCTTTCTCTCACTCTTGCCACAAACATATCTAATACTAATAAGCAAAGCTTCATATTGAACATTCATGTTTTTGACTGTTTTTATTGCGTTTGGGAGTGTGATTAGGTTTTTCTCACAACACGTGGTTAGGCCACGACAGTCCAGAAATCTAACACTGACCCTGGCATGCACAGCAAATGACCTTGGTGGCCTCACGTATTATTGTCCACCCAAAGTCGATAGTCGTATATGTGTAAGGCTCACTGGTAAAGTGTAAGTCACATACTTGGGCCCTCATTGTGAGTGGCCCCAACTTCGAATATTTGAAGTAGCTCCTGTTATTGCACATATTGTAATTTAAAGCAAAAACATTATATAGAGCTCAACAAATACTAAAAAAGTGACCTGCTCCTGAGAGTAGGATGAAAGGGAGGCTAAGCAGGAGGGAAGATAAGCTCAGCGAAAGAGGTGTCTGGTTAAGCAGGAAAAAGCCAGGTCTTCAAAGCTAGCCTTTCTGACAATAGAGAAGCTGGTAAAAAAAACTGTAGTTGGAAGGCATTCCAGGTTTGGCCCTCAAGACTGAGAATTCTCAACTACTTGAGTATTGCTGTGGCTTTTTTTTTTTTTTTTTTTTTGAAACATCATACATACTCATTATGATTCCCCTCACCTTCCCCAAATACCTTACATATGTTATGTGAGAAACTGTTGGATTCTCTTTTATCCTTACCCAGCATCCTGTTTCCCTTCACTTATTTCGTCCACATTATCAGTGACTGCCCATTATAAAATGTTTTGTGGACCACTCCCATGTGTACACCTACAGCCAGGAGGCATTTTTAGTGACCTTTTTATTTTGAAATAATAGGAAGGATGACATTATATTGCTGATCTTCAAACTGACATTATATTTGCCCAGTCACAAATTGGAAATTAAAGTGGACTCCTACAATGCAGTGATTATACTTTCGGAAATTAATTACATTCACATTAGAATATGTCACTTTCCCAGGTTAAGAAAATTAGCAATATTTTGATTACTTGGAAAAATAAAAAAAAAGAATCTACTAAGCACATGTCAGATTGAAAAGACATGCTAACTTTTCTTTACTTAAAAATGTAATGTCAATATCGAGATATTGACATGATAGCCTTTGCTTGCATATTTGATTTATTCTGATTTTAAAATGTCTACCAAGCTTTTCAAAATGTGCATTGCAAACGGACCTTTGACCTACCTCCCATCTTTCCCCTTTCTTTGCTACCTGTGCTTAGTATGGCTTTCCGTTCACTACATTGCATCTGCTGAGAGATTGGGATTAATTCAGGTCAACAGGATGGACAGTGTGGAAGCTGATGAGAGGCTGGAGGAGGCATGAGGAAGGATGCACGCCCCTGTTTGCAGAACCAAACCCCAAATAAAAAATGTCTAGCTTATGCGTCAAGACTTTTCAAATCTATTAAGGGTACGGAGGTGAGGATTATGCTTCTCTGTCCTATACTGTATTTTTTTCAGCAGCCAATCAAAGTTCACCAAAACAAAAACTACATTACCCATGACATTTTATATGCGCATCACATGCCCCAATCATGATAGAGTACCCCAGTATACATCCTGTCTGCCCTCAAATAGTGTCCTCTTTCTTTGTAAGCAGTCTCATAAGTACCAACATTTCGAGGCAAATGCATATTCACCAAAGTTCAAATGGATCCCAACGAGGATCTATGAAATTCCAAAATCTCACACTTGCAGAAATCCACCAGCCCAACAGGAGCCTACTCATGGATGGACATCCGACTATCTTGAATCAAAAAAGATCACAGTAAACAGGACTTCATTACTTAACATACAGGTGTTTGATCACCAAACCGAATTCAACCAGCCTTCTGGTCATTCCCTGGAACAGGAAAAAAAAGTTTGTAACATGCTCAAAGGAGAAACATACAACCGAAAATTTACACTGTATCAAAAACAACAATTTAACCAGGGTTGGTGACCAATACAGAATATAAGAGAACATATGACAGTACATTCAATAATATATGAATCATTCCACAGATACATCGGCGGGATAATCCTCGCCTCCGTGTCCTTAATAGAATTGAAAGTTCTTGACACTTAAGCTAGAAAATATTTTATTCTATGTCAGGACCAGAGGTTCTGATTATGCTTGTTCAAAGCTTCATCACCACCACATACCCGACATCGACAACTGGTTTATGTTAGAATTTTCAAAAAGTAGACTCGGATGACCAGTCCGCTGCCTTCATTATGTCCTCTAAACGTGACCCTAAGGCGCATGACTGAAAACATGACTCCTCTATCTGAATGCGCCCCAAACAATACCAGCTTCCACCAGTAACCATCTCATCCAGCTGGCTAAAGTAGCTGCTGACACCGGCATACAAGGTTTCTGAATGGCACTCATCAATTGACCACTCAAATCTTGTCTCAGTTCATCAGCAACAGTCTCATAAGCATTCAAACATTGAACCACACACAATTGTGGGTTCTCTGGAAACATAGGATAAGTTACCGACCTGCAATTAGACGTAGTCCTCCTAGTAATGTTAAACATCTCACCTTCTTCGTAATAAACTCTACTCACTAGATCCAAGGCCTGGATATCTGAAACCCGCTTACAAGAGATCAGACATAACAACATCGTCAATTTTGCTGAGAGATGTTTCTGTGAGAGAGATCGATTTGCTGGGCATTTATCCCAAAAATGCAAAATTATATTAACATCCCAAAGTGAAGAATATTTGGGTTTAGGTGGAACAGATAAACAAATCCCTTTCATAACTTTGCAAATTAAGAGATGTCTCCCTCCCCCCACTCGTTTACCACCTACCGGAACATGACCAGCAGAAATGGCGGACCTAAAATTGTTAACAGACCTGTAGGGTAGGCCGACGCTGCAAGTTCTGACAAGAAATTTACAATCATGCAAACGTCCGCCCCACGAGATGAGACTCTGCTTGTCACACCAACCATCCATCTCCTCCAAGCTGAGGCATAACTTTTAGAGGTGCCCACTGAGAAGGTGAGGCCCTTCTGCAAGTGTCGAATTTTTAACCTCTGAACGGCTTGATAGTGAGAGGGCTTGGGGAAAGTGGCTTGGATGAACAATGCCAAAAGACCCTCAGTCCTGACAATCGACCTCAAGGACCCAGTCTGGCTGGATAATGCAGAACTCAATTCTCACTTAAAATTGCAAATCTTCTGGGATGGTAGAATCAAAAGGGATTGAATCGAGTCTTTCTGGAAGCCTAGGAAATCTATCTGTTGAGAGGAAATCAAAAGTAACTTTTGGGGATTGATTATGAAGCCCAACTCCTGTAGGAGATATATGGTTCAAGAGAGGTGAGGTGTCTCAGGAGAGTCTTTGGGTCTAAAGCCATCAACAGGAGATCGTCCAGGTAGATTATCAACCAAATTCCCCGGGATCAGAGAAACTTTTCAGTTTGGTGCAGCAAGCATGGGTAGGCTTTAAACTCCAGGCAATGTTCTTGCCATAGAAACTGTGGAAATCTCCTGTGATGAGGAAACATGGGAATGGCCCTTTGCATGTGAATTCCCTTCATTTTGAAATGTCTGTACAAAATCCAAAGATTGAATTCCTTTAGGTTTAAGACCCGGCGATGACCCCCTCCTCCACCCCACCCCCCTTTTTTTCTACCAGAAAAGTGGGACTGATAAATCCCTGGGAGTGAGGGGTGGAGACACATACTGCCCCTTTGTCTAGAAGAGACTTAACCTCTGAGTCTATAAAGACTTGTCTATTTGGGGAAAGATCAGTTTGGGAGGGGTGGATTGAGTGGACATTTTGTAAAATTACAGTTTGAAACCCAGGGTGGTCTCTAGTACCCAGGGATTGTTGGTAATCTGTTTCCAATTGTCTAGAAATAACCCCCCCCCCAGTCACTTCTGAGAAAGGGAATAATTCTTACCAGAGTATCCTGAGTCTTGAATCGCTCCTTGTTGTCCATGACAGGGATCTCTGCAGAACCTATGACGTTCGTCTACCCCCCCTCCCGTCCCCTATAGCATGTTGGTTAGAAGGTGGATTCTTAAGAATCTCCGTACCAACCTCCTCTCCCTCAAGGGTAATAGGCTTATTGAGGGCCTGTGAATGTGCCCACCATAACTACTGGCCCTGACAAAAAGGCCTCTCTTGAATACTTTTTTCAGGGACATTTGTGCCTTGTCAAGAATGGAATACGTGTAACAGAATATTGCGAGCTCTTTGACAAACAGGCCTCCAAACAGAAGTCTCTCTGCAATTAGACCAGCATTGGAGGCGCCAAACTGTTTAGTTTAGGGTCAGTCCGCATTAGAATAGAACCCTTGTGTTCTGAGGATATGGCACAGTTAGTGTTCCTGAGTTGGCAGATCACCCTTTGTGCCCATTCGATTAAAATACCAGTATCCACAGGAGACCCGGAATCCTTGGCTTGATAAGCAAGCTCCAGGATCTTGGGTAACGGACCGGTCATGTCAAGAAGCTTGCCTTGACAATTACGCAAGTTTTATCCAGTCCCTTCTTCGGGTCTCTGGCATACGTTTTCATGAACGTGACGTTGGTGGGATCAATTTCGGGAGTATCCGCATCTTTCCCTTTTAAGTCTGGCCTGGGGCATTCTGATCTTAGACAAGAGTGGACCTCCTAGTCGAAACTCTTGCTTATTTGCAATTGTACATATTTTCTCCCTCAGGAGGAGCCGCCCAGTTAAAAGCTCAGGGTGTACTATCTCTGTAGGTTCAAAAGTCAGGACCTCAGGAACTGTAGGAGTGGACCTTTTCTTTGCTTTTTTTTACTGGGTCCTGGTTTGTCAGGATCATCTGAATTGGAGGAGGAGGAGAAGATCTCCATCTCCTGTGAGTAATCTGATGCAATGGGAGAAAATGTAGACTCCGGCTGTTGAATCGTGCTGTAGTTATGCTCATTTGCTCTTTTGCGGTGTAATTTATGAAAGGCTTCTGCGTGTGCTTCAGACGGCGATAAAACTGCCTTTTTCCCTTTACCCGTGTGCGTAGAATCTTCGACGGCAGCTAGTAGTCCGAACATCCAATCTTGATTGCGGACATAATCAAGGAGCTGCCATTAAATGGGCCCGAAGCCCTGACCAGGGCATCATTAACAGATTGTTGGACTCTGCAGTCCAAGGCCTCTACCAGATTCATTTCCATGTGACCGTTGGCATCTTCAGGGTAATAAATAACCTGCTTCAGCCTACTAAGGGTCCCACTGAGCCATTCTCTTGCCTTATATGTAGGAAATTATTGTGTTAAGCAAGAGAGAGTAAATGGGGAGTGTAATAACCCCTGCCATGCTAGAGAGAAATAGCCTCAATAAAGTGTGGAGAGAGCAGCCTGGGAAGACACTCTAATCAAGGCCTCGGTCAATTGTTAAACCCTTGCTCACTGAAACTAGGACGTCAAGTGGGGAGCCAAGTGTATGCAGCTGGGCACAAAAACGATCGTTTTGCAGAGGCATGAGCCGGCGCTTGAAAGCCTTTCACTTTCTGAAGTGTGTACTTCTCTGCAGCGCAATCCTAAGGTAGTAAAAATAGAAATAGGACTGCACTCGAGGAAATGAGCACGTCTGCCCCATGTTCCACTGGAGGCAAAAGCCTGTCGGCTGGAAAGCAGGTTGCGAATTAGACATGCAACATCATCGGCGCGTGTACCAGAAAGTCACGTTGTTACAGTAATTAGCCAAAACTCAGTTTAACAACATAGAGTACAACATGGGTAAGTACTTATCTGGCTGCGCAGCAGCAAAGAAAGAATCTATTTGAGGGCAGACAGTATTTATACTGGGATACTCTATCATGATTGGAGTATGTGATGTGTATATAACATGTTCATGGGTAATGTAGATTTTGTTTTGGTGAACTTTTATTGGCTGCTGAAAAAATGCAGTAAAGGAAAGAGGAGCATAATCGGAGCCTCTGGTCCTGACATAGAATTCCTTATTTTTAGACATGAGTTATACTCTTGTTCTTCCTGTTTCTCCTAGCCACTCTCTGGCTTCTGCTGATGCCCCTGTCCCCACCGCCTAAATTCATGGCTGTGGGATGAGTGTGCTCCACATAAATGGTGGGAGGAATTGCCTGAAGGTGAATGTGAAGCGGACCAAAGGAATAAGCGATGTTCGCCAGTTGGAGAGCTCTGGGCATTGCGTTGCAGCCAGTGCTTAATTTGAGCCAGTGGTTTCAGGTGACCAGCACCCGAAATTGTCAACACAGACACTAACGACAATCTGCCACATGGTGCTGTTGTTTGTGTAATATAGAGAGGAGCACAGCGACAGTTGTTAATAAATTAATTTACTATGGAAATAACTGATACCTGCCACCCAAGACATTCATATAGATTTGGGGCCTGGAATAGTCTAAGCTGTTACACTTGTGAGAGTGTGATTC
Organism: Pleurodeles waltl; assembly: GCF_031143425.1. Lineage (NCBI taxonomy): Eukaryota > Metazoa > Chordata > Amphibia > Caudata > Salamandridae > Pleurodeles > Pleurodeles waltl. The sequence goes on from NC_090450.1 coordinate 169,840,338, forward strand.
TTAGTAGTTGTGCTGATACTGTCAGTAACAGCGATGGTAGGGGCAGTGGGTGGTACAAGCTACAGAGGCCATTCTGTAAGAGTCCTTGAGGGCCACCATGATGTTCAAAACCACATGCCTTATTCCAGAGCATACATTGCATTTGCCCATCACCCAAATCACATCCATGTTTCAAATGAACATTACTTGTGCTTTTATGACCCTGTAGACAATTGGTGTGTGTTTCTGTTGCGGAGATCGTAGTGTGGAGGCTGTCCGTCCCATCCTTTTTAGGATCAAGCACACAAGGGCTCCGTCCCTGTTGTAATCTCTCTTTGGGCTTTTAACCTCGCCCATGTCACGTCTGTCACTTTCATTGATTCGTGGGCTTTCCTTTTTAAAATCCGCTTGATTTCATTAGTGAAAGGCATGCATACATCATGCCTTTTCCGGTGTTTAGCCCTCCTCTAGCGCACTGGCCAACTACTGAAAACATAAGAGGCTCCATGTTTTCAGCATGGTTTCCGGACTATTTTATCTTTTCATTTTCAGTGCTGCACAATGGGTTTTACATAGCGCGATCGCACTTGTTTTTTTTCTTTGAATTTGTGTGGCAAGAAAAGTCAGGTTAGGAGTTTACAACGCTAATAGCTCTAACTCGAGCAAATGCGAGACCCGTTGCACTGTAAATGCTTGTTTACTTTGCTGCAACCTGGCTGGAGATGTCGTGCACAAGAATACCAATCACATAACGTTGAAGCCCCATGATTCCCTGAATGTGCGGAGGAAGATACACGATGATAGGAGTCTCCACTAAACAAGTAGTCTCAACCAATAAAGTGGTTTTCAAGAGACTCCACTTACCCAGACAAAATGGAACCCCAAAGAGCCATCTCGGGCCCAGAGAGAATCTTACCACTTGCCAGCCTGCTTTGGGGTTAAAATTCCCACTGCAGTTTATCTGCCATTGCATTGGTTGATTTACTGTGTGCTCGGCAGAAACCTTAGTATACACTGTCTCTTCACTGCTTTGACACTTCTCTCATTCCTTATTATACTCTGGTCATTATCACTCTTACTCTTGAACTGATGTTATCATGTTTTTTCATCCTATGATATCTCCAGCTTTATTTTGTTTGCAAACCAAACTGTTCATGTGAGACAGTGCGCCACACCAGATCCCTGATCCCGCTCATGTACAGATCTCCATTAGTTAATCATGTGTCCATAGTGCTTTACATTGAACCTTTGTGTAAATAAAACATAGCATCCAAACATGGGCTTGCGTTACTGCCTACCTTGCTACCTGGTCACAGTGCTCTAACCTTTGAGTGTTTTAGCTTCATCCATTGTCTAGGGTATAGTTTTATTCTGGTTGTAAGGTAAGCACTTTGCTACTTAGAAAGTACTTGAATATCCTTGTAAATAATGAATTAAGATAGCACTCCACGAAGGACACGGTCACCTTTCTAGTTGCAGTGTCAGTTCCTTACGAACGTTTCTGGTTTCCTAGCAACCGTAATTAAGAGCTTTGTAAACTTTAGCTGCATAGTTTGAGTGGCATGTGCCACAGTGAAAAATGCCAATCCGGTCATACAGTATGAATTACATTTATTTCAAAATGTGTTGCAAAAATGTTTTTCAGTATGAATTTTAGAACGTGGCCACTGGCTGGATTCAGCCCCCCCCACCCACCCCCCCCAACCCAATTGCTCACGTTTTCAGCCGAATGATTTTCATGGATGAAAAAAAAAACATAAATACATGCAGGTGAGATACAAAATGATACAAGTAGCTTGGGTTTTCATTCGACAGAAAGTCTTTCGTAAGGAGGTTGGTGGGAGAAAGAGTCAGAAGGTGACTTTGTGGCGAGGGTGTAAAATAAGAAAACGTAATGCAGGTTGCATAATCCTCTGGTAGACGAGCAAGGGGTTGTAGGCAAAACCATGGAGATTCGGGAGGGCAAGCGGTTCGGGGTCGGGTAGAGGGAGAGAGGAAGAAGTGATTTGTTTTGTTGCCTTAGGTGTAAGGGGCGTCCTTAAGCCTGTCCTCAGCGATGCTTTCAGATTGTACCCTTTCTTCTGATTCATCAGGCTTCTTCTAGAAAGAGTGCAATTTTTAGGATGCTTTCATTTGCTCCCATGGCATTGGAGGCACATAAGCATAGGTTTATTTGATCTCATTCCTGGCTCTCTCTAGAGGCATTTTGTTTTTGTTCTGAATACGTTGTTAACTTCTTCAACCCCTAGCCGCAGCACGGAGAGGCTGGACACTTTGTCTTTTTGATCTTGTGACCAATTCTTTATTTAAATGGAGGTGTTTGTGCAGATTATGAAGAACAATCTTTTCTGTGCTATAGTGATGTTCATCCTGAGGTAGGAGGCTGGCACTCTGTTATGCATGCCTGAAGATATCGGGGCAGAGTATACCTTTCTTTGATTCACAGTTAGTATGGCTTCCATCTGAGTTTCTCTCTGAACTTTTCCCCCTAAGAATGCTGTTCCAGTGATAGTGTGGTTCCATCTTTGCTGAGCCCTCATCAGGGGGCACTTGTGTAGAGCTGCTAAAGAAAGTCAGGCAACCATCCACACTTGGATAGAGGCGAAGGATCCAAGCAGTCTGTGTGTAAATGACTCGTGTTATGGTGCCTTAAGATTGCCAGATAGCTCTACAACCGTACACAGCATGATAGCACTGATACAGTGTAACTCCATGCTGGGATGTTGTCTCAGCTGCATTTCAGAAACATGGATTAATAACCAAGTGATAAATTGTCATATTTAATCATATTATTCTGTTGTACTGCTGTGCACACTCGCTGGCTGTTATTTCTCATACAAGGGACAAAGGTTTCTAAAAGATTTTGCTTCACCACAGAGAATTCAAAACTCTGTCAGAAAATCTGAACCACTTCAGCTATACTTTGAAAAACTTCAGTAAAAAAGAAATCTATTTACATTGGTAAATCTTGTCATAAGTGCACCAGTGCCAATACATCTTTAAACTCTGCTGCGGATTCGGCCTCCGCACAAGTATCCTGCTCTCATCTTCACTCCTTGTAGGCCTTCTCCAACAGTAGGAGGGAGGTGCTGAGGAAGACCAGCACACCTGATGGCCATGTCAGACAGCAGTACCCCTGGGAAGAGGTCTGCCTTTCTCATTCTGTGCCCCTGATTTGACAAGCAGGTGCAAGTTGTGCGGGCACAGAGTCAAAACAGTTTTCTTAGTTTAAAAACAAAAAAGTGCTGTTTCCCTAAGGAAAGGTTGCTCGCCATCTTTGGATCCAAAAATATGCGCTGCGCCATTTGAAAGGGGAAACTGTGGATTGAGAGAGGAGCTGCCAAGCCTCCTGCAAATTATGGTAGAACAGTTCGGCATTGCCATGGCTGTTTTGTGAGCACATGGTGTAGCTGAAGGATGGGTCCTGCGTACAAGTTGTGCCTCCCGAGCCTCTCAGTGACCACTGCTACAGATTGCCATGCCTTGGGTCTGCACGGTGACATAACACAAAATGATGTCCCGCAGAATGTGATGAGGGTCTACTGATTCTCCCATGTCTCACAAATATTAATTGGTCTTAGGGTGGCGCAGTGGATATTCACGAATTAAACCACGGTGCGCCTTGCTCAAGTATGTGTAACTTATTAACTTTGTCTTTTCACCGGGGCTGCTCTGTGTGTTCTAAGTTGCCTGGTTGTGTTCTGCCTGAAAACACTGCGCAACCGAGTAGCGAAGTGCACTAAGAACTTTGCAAATACTCCTGTGGATCAGGCAGCATTAGTCAATGATTGGTCCCTACACAAGAATACACTTCACATTCAAAAGCTTCTTATGGAAGACCTCCTAGACATCTTATTTCTTACCGAAATGTGGACAAGTGATAGCTATGCACCATATTTCATTAGCTTTTCCTGAGGATTATACTAGGTTTCATCAAGATAGAGCTGGGAAAAAAGGTGGGGGTTTGCCATAATTATTTATAATAATAATAATAAAACAAACCCTGAAGTGTACCTCTTTTGAAGTCACCGAACTCCAGGGGGATGAATCCTTTGAGTTTGACCCTTACCCCTCAGCAAGCAAATCCTTGGCTGGAGTTATAATTTACCACCTTCGCAGCTATGCTGGAGAATTTTTGTCCGCCCTAGACGACTGTGTTTAAATATCTCCTAAAATATTCCAAAGTCTCCACCTTTTGGAGATCTGAACATTCACGTGGATACAGTTGATGATCATCATGCACGTCTCCTTGACAACAAGTCTGCTTGGAATTTAAAGCAGTTTGTGGAACAAACCTCCCATTTAGCAGGTCACATGCTTGACCCTATCTTTTCTAACTGTTGCCCCGATGTATCGGATGTGGTTTGTAACACTTGGATGGACCATGCAACAGTATATTTTAGCTGGAGATTAGAGCGGGGTCCCAGAAGCAGAAAGCTTCAGCCTTTTTTATCCCATCAAAGTTGGGCAAATACCACCACTGAGGAGATTACTCCCATTCTCACCATAAGTGTCCCTTCTTCGACTATGCTGTTGAGGTGGATGCACAGGCAGTTAATGCTTAGTTGGGAAATATAGCAGACATGGTGGTGCCCATTAAGATAGGGTCTGGCCTCCTAAGCCATCCCTCAGCTCTTTGGTACAATGAGGGGCATAGCAAAATGCGCCAGCAATGTAAAAAGACTTGGAAGATCTTTCGAAAGCTCTACTTACTTGCTAACAAGGAACTTTACAAGAAGGAGTTACATATCCACCACCAAGGAATACAGAGAACCCAAGCTAATTTCTTTGCCAGTGAAATTTCCATGTCAGCAATAAACCTAGAGAGGTTTTCAAGATTGCCAACAAATGTTCTAACCCTAGTGCCTTAACACAGCCCCATGAGGCCTTCCCTAAATTTTGCTTGCAACTCTTGGATTTTTCGATGACGAGATCAAGGGCATTGTTTATACTTTAAAGGTATCACGATCTGGTAATACCTCTGATACCAACTGGTTTGGGGACCAGCCTCTGACAGCTTTAATCACATGCTCCTACTCCCTGACAGAATTCACCACCGTTTCTTTGTAGGACTGTGAGAAAGCCATGCCCTTACATCATGTAAGTCGGGCTCCCCAGATAATCCTTGTCCTACCTCATATTTTGGTGGCCAATCATGGGGCTATTAATCCCATTCTTAACTCCCTTTTAAATTACTTATGTCAGTCCACCATCCCTAGCTGTTTGGGAAACAAACCTAAGCAAACACCAGTACTGAAAAAACCTTTGACCTATAAGTCTATCCTGGCCAATTACAGGCCCATATCACTACTCCTGACCTTTTCAAAGATTCTTAATAACTGATCAATGCCCAATTGTCCAAGTATTTAGACTCCAACCAGTTGCTGCATCCATCTCAATTTGGCTTCTGTCTGGGATACAGCACTGAATCTACTTTGGCAGAGGTCTCAGACATCATCAAACTGGCTCTGGACACAGGGAAGCAAGTAGCCCTACTGCTTCTAGATTTATTATTATCCTCATGCAAGGACTGAGGGACATTGAGATAGGTGGGTCCGCCTTGGCCTGGTTTGGCTCTTTTCTTTCGCGCAGATATCAATCAGTATGGAATGCCCTGTTTTGCATCAGACTCCAAACATCTAAAATGTTGGTGTTCCTCAGGGCTCTGCCCTAAGTCGAATGCTGTTTAATGTCACTATGACTCATTTGGTAGTCCTTGTGAAATCCTTTGCAGTGCAGGTGGTATCCTAGGCTGACAGCCCAGATCCTCCCTACCGGGGAAAGTAATGTATCCAATGCCCAGAACAGATTTGAAGCGTGTCTGTCAGGAGTATCTTAGAGGATGCACTTGAGCAATCTCCGGTACAATACCAGTAAAACCAAAATACTATTCTTTTGGCATCCCTCCCTTTCTTTGTGCGGCCAATTTTGGCACAGCTCTTCTCTTTTTACCCCTCCCACAACAGTACTTAACCTCTGGTTGAAGTTCGACAGGAAAATGTCCTTCAGCTCCCACGTGGACAGTGTGGTAGGAACGTGCTTTGACCGTCTTAGATCCATAGTTCCTTCTCACTGCCAGAAGATGGTAATCTAAGTCCTCATAACCTGTCAACTGGACTGGGCCTACACTCTCTATTGGGGTCTCCCATTGACCAACTTAAGAGATTCCAGCTGGTGCAGAACGCCGCAGCCTGTCTCCTCCTTAATCTCCAGAACAAAACAACCTAATTCACGCACACCTTGAGGAATTGCATTGGTTGCAGTTCAGGAAGACCTCACTTCAAGAGGCCCATAGAGTCTTTTATAGATCAGGTCCTGGTTATCTGGCCAGTAGGCTCATACATTACCATCCAGTGATAACTATGTGCTCCTTGGATGCCCTACTGACTGTTGTGCCAAAACTTAAGAGGAAGAAATGGGGAGCACCTCTTTCTCTGCTCTTTCCGCATCTGGCTGGAATTCCCTTCCTCTCTGCTTGCCACTAAAGATGAAGACTACTTTAAACGGAGCCTGAAAACCTGACTGTTCAATCGACCATTCTGATTTACTCCTTCGGATGAGTGGTTGATGAACCTTTAACACCAGAACACTCGGCAGAGTAGCTGTGCTCTGTACAGACACCGCTTGATTGATTGATTGAACGGGGACCCACTATTGGCGTGGCCACACCCAAATGGGAGGTTGGCGGTCCACCTGTGCTGCAGAGTGCAGGTACACTCATGGGTCGGCATGTGGCTTTATTGGCAGGGATTCTAAATCATTTTCAGGGGGCCAATCCTCTTTTTTTTTTTTTTTTTTTTTCCTTCAGGAATCCCTGCCTTTTTTATTGGTCTAAATTTTGCCAGATTATACACTGTGCTGAGTTTCAAGTAGCATTGGGCAAACAAGCCATCTGCTGTACACAGACATTCTCTGCCTCTAGGGAATTCATTGAGGACTGTTGGATTCAGAGTTGATGACCACTAATGAAATTATGTTAAATATATTGGGGTATGAATCAAAAGTCTTGCAGGTAGGGGATGACTATGTAGTGAATTGGTGTAAGGAGAGGCATTTCTGTTGTCATAAACTGAAATTCCAGAGGGCATTGATCATTCTGTGCTGCAGATTTCCTTATCACTTTTTAGTTGTTTTGTGGGGGTACCAGTTAATTAGGGCTGGTTGGAGTGACCACAGTACCCAGATGTTGGTGTTAAAATACTAATGCCTGCGTTCTTCTGCTACGGCGATGCCCACCCCGCAGAATTTGATTCCCTTGGTCCAGTGTAGATGCTTGAAGTGGACCGAAATAATCCTAGCGGAATTTTGTGGGATGCTGTTTAGTAAGCTGAGTCCTGAGCTCGAATATTGTCTTAACCCCAGCTTTCCCAGCAAGGAGGTCTGTCAGGCTTCTCTGTTCTTTGTTCAGGGGTGCAACTTGCTCTTACAGCCCTTTGTCAAGTTCTCTCAACTCAGAACAACCCTGGGTGGTTTAATGTAGCATGCTCTAAAGCTTGTTGAACTTTAAAATTAGCCCTTAAACAAATCTCAAGAAATTAGTGGGAGGTGCAGAATTAGGGGCTAAGGGCCCACTATAGATGAAGGAGAGAAAGAATTCACTGTAGTATGATGCCAGGGATCAGTTAGTTTCTGCCTGTAAACTAAAAGATTGTGCCACCTTTTTGGAGAGTTCTGAATCACTCCCTCTTTGCTGAGGATTTTATGTCAAGGCTGCGTCATTCCGGATTGCCTATGCGTTGATCCAGTGGACCGTGTGTCGGAGATCCAGTCCCAACGCTGGTGCTGCATCGATCTCCACTCAGGGAGCTAGGCTGCGTCGTTCCTGTTCGGCGTACAGTGATTTTCTTACTGTGATGTAGGCTGTGCGTCGTTTCTGGCAGGCTGTGGGTCAAAATTGAGATAGTCTTTTTGGCCCTGAGACTTCAGAAGATGGGAGGCAAGCTCAATCCAGGCCCTTGGAGAGCACTTCACAGCAGAGCCAGTTGGCAGCAAGGCAGCAGAGCAACAGCAGGGCAGCAGTCCTTTGCAGAAAAGCAGTCAGGTGAGTCCTTTGGGCAGCCGGGCAGCTCCTCCTGGCAGATTGCAGGTTCTGGTTCAGAGTTTCCTCACCAGTGGTATCTTGTCCCAGAAGTGTCTGAGTTGGTAGGGTCAGAGACCCTGTTTAAATACCCAAATGTGCCTTTTAAGTGGGGTAGACTTCAAAGAGTGGCTTAGAAGTGCACAAGGTCCCCTTTCAGTTCCATCCTCTCTGCCAGGTTCCCAGTGGGGGTTGGCAGTCCATTGTGTGAGGGCAGGCCACTGTCCTTTGACATGTAAGTGTCAGGCCCTCCACTCTCCCAGCCCAGGAAGACCCTTTCAGTATGCAGATGTGTGCAGGTGTGATTGAGCATCCTGTGTTTGGGGTTGTATGAGTGGAATGCACAAGGGAGCTGTCAACTAACCTAACCAGATGTGGATTGTGAGGCACAGAAGGATTTAAGTGCAGAGAAATGCTCACTTTCTAAAAGTGGCATTTCTAAAATAGTAATATTAAATCCAACTTCACCAGTCAGCAGGATTTTGTATTACCATTCTGGCCATACTAATTATGACCTTGTTACTCCTTTCAGACCAGAATCTACCACTCAAACAGTATATGAGGGTAGCCCTAATGTTAGCCTATGAAAGGATCAGGCCACGTAGCAGTGTAAAACGAATCTAGGAATTTTACACTACCAGGACATATGAACTACACAGGTACATGTCCTGCCTTTTCCCTACATAGCACCCTGCCCTATGGGTTACCTAGGGCCTACCTTTTGGGGGCATATATATGTAAAAAAGGGGAGCTTAAAGCTTGGCAAATACTTTTAAATGCCAAGTCGAATTGGCAATGAAACTGCACACACAGGCCTTGTGATGGCAGGCTTGAGACATGGTTAAGGGGCTACTTATGTGGGTGCAAAACCAGTGCTGCAGGACCACTAGCAGCATTTAATTTACAGTCCCTGGGCACATGTAGTGCACTTTACTAGGGACTTATAAGTAAATTAAATAAGCCATTGGGTATGACCCAATGTCACCATGTTTCAAGGGAGAAAGCATATGCACTTTGCACACTTTACCACTGCTAACCAGTGCTAGAATCCTAAACCCAGTTTTTAAGAAGGGTGAATGGGGTGACACTAAATGTTACAGGCCCATATCCCTTATTGATACTACTGTTATGGTACTAGGGCAGGTCGTCCTTTAAGAGCTTGTTGGACTGAGCTGTGGAGAAAAACATTTATTATAGACTCCCAGTATGGTTTCAAGCCTTATCTGGGCACCATTGACCAATGTTTAAATGTATACCTTGCGATTCAGAAATATATGGTTGCCAAAAGGGCTCACTTTTCCTAGCCTTTATGGACCTTTCCTCTTCCTTTGATCAAGTGAATCACTCAAAGATGTGATCTCTGTGCTCTCCTTAGGGATCGAACAAGATTTGGCCTCCTTTTTGGCCATCTTCACAAGGATATGTCTTCCTCATTTGGATTTAGGGAGGATGGTGCCTGCACCAAATATTTCTTTATTACTAGAGGGGGTCAGACAGGGGTACATTCTTGCCTCCTTTCTTTTGACTGTTTACATCAATGGGTTAGAGGCTGCTTTGTTGAGGGTGGAAGGAGACCCCCACCCCACCTTGGGCAGGTACCCAGGCTCTACCTGTTCCTTTATATGCAGACTATGGCATACATATGTCAAGGACGGCACCTTTAGCATCTGCTTGACTCTATGTAGAGTTTATGGGGGACATGGATCTCTCAGTACCACAAAATATTTTGTGATGTTGCGAGGGCTAAACCAGCCAAAAACAAAAGCCATTCCTGCCTTAATGCCAGGATCTCTCAAGTCTGTTCTTTCACCTACTTGTGTATCTTGTTTGATGAGAAGTCCACCTGGGGTACTGCTAGCTTCTCAAACAGGCTAAGATTAGCTAGACTGTGCGGCTAGGTTCTGGATTTTAGTTTGTGTAGGTAAGAAGCCTATAGAGGTCTTGCTCAACATCTACAAAGCAAAGTGTGTCTCTGCAACTTGCTATGGCAGTGACATTTGGGGGTATCGGGATTGCAGCTCCATCCAACAAGGGTGTGGAATTCCTGTAGCCCAATGCCCAGGACATATTGCTTGGGGTCAAGGACAACAATTTTTTAGATTTATTTTGTCCCTTTGGCTGCCAGTTTACAGGAAAGAAAACTGTCTGCAGCTGAGGTAGTGTGTCCATATGTTAATGCTGTTTGAACTTTTATTTATGGTTCGTTGATGCATAGCCTTTATTATTAGGGTGAGCGCGCTAAATGAACATTGTAAGGTCACACTGCACTACTGATCCAGTAAAAATAGGTGTACACACGTTTGAAAGGTTTATCAATATGAGCCTCATATAATGCTCCCAGAATGTTCTTTAATTAGATGCATATATTTGCAGAAACTTGTAAGCAAGATTGATGATTCTTTGCTTTCAGTATAAAATGCAAACAAACACAAATGATGGGTGGAATGTTGTACCAATCAAACATTCACCCCTAGTCACAGATCTGGGTTTAATCCATCAATTCTTTTGCTCACCACGTCACCCCAGTTTGGACCCAGACAACATTAAGTATGTTCTGGTGGGAAAAACTATGTCTTTAGTGGGTGTGCGCTTAAACATCTCGCAGCTGCCTTTTTCAGGACATCAGGGATTAAAAGTGGCTGTTTCGTCCATTCAGGATCATTCCTTCCCAGGGCCTTTAATGCTCTTTAATGCTTAGGCCAATGGTTCCCAATCTGTGTGTCATGGCACCCCAGTGCGTAGTCAAAACTAGACAGGGGCGCCTCGCACCAAGCGCATAGTTTGGGAACCACTGTGTGACATGAATTTGCCTGTAAATTAGATCTTTTTGAAGCACAGAACTGCAGTTTCACTCCCTCAGCTCTCTCTGGCCAGGCCAGTCTCTGACAAGGGAATAATAAGCTAAGCAGCCTAGGCAGATGAAAGAAAACATTTCAGTCAGTAATGTGCAGTTAAAGTGTCAAAGCCAAGCTATTTATGATGCTCGGGTGTACTTGTCACCAGTTATCACCAAAGAAAATTAATAAACTCACAATTACCAGTTCCATGCTACGTTTTAAAAACCTACACAGGCTGTCTGAAGTGTTCAAAATTCATCAGTGGAGGCAAGACATTTGCAGTATTCAGAGCAGGTTAGTGTTTGGGTTAATTCAGTTTGCAAAAGAAGAAATAAGTGAATATGTTGATGCTTATTTCACTAAAAACATATGAAAATATTCATAAGCAACTCAGCAGATCAGAAACAGAAGACCAATAGCAAATGGCATTGGTTAGAAGTATAAGTTCAGAACCTAAGGTAAAGACAATAGGCCAAAGGTCAGAACAAATGCACACAAATGTGGAAAAATGTGCCCAAACCGAGGTCACTGAAAAAAACATTGCTAAAGGCAGAGTGTGTGGTGGGACCTGGGAGGGACACGTCTGGGACCCTAGGGAGCTGGCACAGCACTGATGTCATTATCATCTCTGAGCTGAGAGAGGCGCAAGCACCAAAAAGACAGGACACGGGTGTCAAAGTCATTGGGGTGGAACAGTCAGGGAGCTCAAGGACTCCCAACACCAGGGGCAAGAGAGCAAACAGGAGATTCATAGACAGCATAGACAAGGTGTGCCCGCAAGTGACATAAGGCGTTAGTGTCCACACACAAGACCTGAGGGTAGCGACAGGAGACCTGAGGACATGGACAGGAGACCTGAGGACACAGACAGGGGGCATGAGGGGACAGGGGGCCTGGAACACAGACAGGAGGCAAGAATGCACAGTCAGGAGGCATGAGGACAAAGACAGGATACATTAACACAGACAGGAAGCATGAGGAGACAGTCAGGAGGCAGGACCACCCAGTCAGTGGGCAGGACCAAAGACAGGAGGCAAGGACACAGGCAGGGACACAGACAGTAGGCAGGGACACACACACACACACACACACACACACACACACACACACAGACAGACAGTAGTCGGACACACACACACACACAGTTGGCAGGGACACACACACACACACACACACACACACAGACAGTAGGCAGGGACACACACACACACACAGACAGTAGGCAGGGACACACACACTCACACACACAGACAGTAGGCAGGGACACACACACACACACACAGACAGTAGGCAGGGATATACACACACACACACACACACACACACACAGACAGTAGGCAGGGACACACACACAGACAGGCAGGGACACACACACAGTAGGCAGGGACACACACACACACACACACACACACAGTAGGCAGGGACACACACACACACACACACACACAGTAGGCAGGGACACACACACACACACAGTAGGCAGGGACACACACACACACACACACAGTAGGCAGGGACACACACACACACACACACACACGGTAGGCAGGGACACACACACACGGTAGGCAGGGACACACACACACGGTAGGCAGGGACACACAGAGACAGTAGGCAGGGACACACACAGAGACGGTAGGCAGGGACACACACAGAGACGGTAGGCAGGGACACACACAGAGACGGTAGGCAGGGACACACACAGAGACGGTAGGCAGGGACACAGACAGTAGGCAGGGACACACACAGACAGTAGGCAGGGACACACACAGACAGTAGGCAGGGACACACACAGACAGTATGCAGGGACACACACAGACAGTAGAGGCAAGGACACACAGGCAGTAGGAAAAGACACACAGGCAGCAGGAAAAGAAACAGAGAGTAGGCAAGAACACCGGCAGGAGGCATGAGGAAACAGATAGTGGGAAGTAACACACAGGCACGAGGACACAGTCAGGAGGCATGAAGGCACAGACAAAAGGCAAGAACACACAGCCAGTGGGGCAGGGACACACAGCCAGTGGGGCAGGGACACACAGCCAGTGGGGCAGGGACACACAGCCAGTGGGGCAGGGACACACAGACAGGAGGTAAATGCACACAGACAGTAGGCAAGACCGCAGGCAGGAGGACACAGTCAGGAGGCAGGAACACACAGACAGGAGGCAGGAACACACAGACAGGAGGCAGGAACACACAGACAGGAGGCAAGGACACACAGGCAGAAAGCATGAGGACACAAGTCAGGCATGAAGGTACGGACAGAAACAGGAACACACAGACAGAATACATGGGAACACAGTTAGGAGGTAAGTACACACAGATTGGAGGCAAACACACAGAGGAGGCATAAGGCAGACAGCATGCATGAGATCGCAGTCTGGTGTTAGAAAGGAGCAGACAGGAGAGTGCACAAAGCATGCTCATAAAGAGGACAGTGTTAAAAGGGAGGAAGCCAGACAAGAGTTTACCTGTTACCATGGAACTGGAGGCAATAATGTGCAAAAAAGAAAAAACTAGAGGGCAGACGTAGACATTCTCTATCAATGCACCAAGGATCTGAAACAATATTCTTGTCAGGAGTGAGCTAAAGACACACCTCTTTAAAAAAGCACTACATCGCAATGCAGTAAATGTTCAGTTCTCTGGGAACCCTGTGTCCCTCCAATCAGCCATTGACACTGCATGAGGCTCCAGAGTGGATAGGATAGGATTTCACACACGATTATAACACTTTCATCGTCTTCATCCCAATTATTTTCAGGGAGGACAATGGAAGCGCTCCAGAGGCCGGGCTTACATTTCCCCACCCACCAATAAAAAGTAACATAATGGGGAGCTGTGGCCAACAACCAATAGGTCAAGGAAGCCATGGTTTGAAAAAGTTCGGTAACCACTGGCTTAGGCCCTTTGGTTGTTGTCACGGAGGCCAGGGATTTCAGATTCAAACGCAAAACTCTACACAATAATTGGAGAAAGCTGTAGTTAAAGTCGACATGGAGGACTACTGTAATAGCTACAAGGCAAAATCTAGCAAACCTTGAGAAAGCCAAAGGGTCTGGTTTGTTTTACGTGTATGTGTTCTTTCTTGTAATTGCCATATGCAGTGTATTACGTTTGAATGCACTAAACATAACGCACGTACAGGCAGTCCCTGAAAACCCTAATGAACACATCTGCATGCACACGTAATGCCTTGTGTTAAAACATTACACCTCTAAAAGCACTCTTTCGGATTGTAGCTCACAATTCATTAGATAAAATAAGCCGTAATGCAACAGACTTAATGAGGTTTCAAAACTACGATCGTTGAAATAGCACACATAACTGTTATTATATGTGCAGTTGAGTAAACATGGGTGTCCGGTATGGGTTTGTTACTGCCTTGAATTGTGCCACCTCATCCCCCAACGGGGGCACGCTTGTTAATTGAATGTTTGTTTGTTTTAATCTCAGTTTGCATCGTTTGTCTCTCGTGTGCTTCTTTACTTTTGAGCACTGGCTAATTGGCTTTGATTACAGCAGCGTCCACCTTTTGGAAAACATCTGGTTTATTGGTGAGCACGTGCAGAGTAGAAATCTGCTATATTAATATATTAATCGGGCTGAAGCGCGACAGTGCCGTGTGAAATGCACAGCGGGCGTGCCAAGGGCAAACCTGTCTGCCCCTTTCAGCGCCAGTGCCAACCCCGCTGCCCAGATATCCACAGAGGGGTACCTATTACATTTACTAGCCAAAAACTGAGTCGGATTAACCCTCAATTCCCTTAATCACTACCCATGCCGCAGACTCCATTCTCTAGACTGTCCTTGGATCGGCCGAATAATATTTTTTGTTTTAATAACAAGCGTTCTGCTGCGTTCGAGGTGCGCTCGCTTGCTAAATATATCGAGCATGATTTGATCATTGACCTCGACCTACATTTTCTTTTTAATTAGGAAGACTTGGCTGCATGAAGCCTCTTATCCTAACTTGGCTCTCGCTCTGCCTTTAGTTTATACAATACTTTGAAGTAATTTACGCTTTCTTCTCTGAGAAGACGCAAAATGCAGCGTGAAATAGTAACCATGTTCTCCATTACGCTGAGAGAGAGCGGCAGTAGGCCTATCGTTCACTTCATCATTCAGAGTACGAGTGGGTTAATGACGAAGCAGCATCCATGTCTGGAGGAATGAGGAAGTGCACTGATCATGAATCCAGGAGTACTGTCCTTTCCTCCCCATAAATTTTCACCTTTGGCACCGATTTGGACGCCCGTTCCCTTGGTACCAAAAAGATGGTGTTATTTTCTTTTAGTTATATTTCCCAACAGCTGACACTTTTCATCATTTTTTTCATAGCTTTCACATGCTTTTGAAATATCCTTTTACCCTACATTTGTGACAACTTCATTTCCCAGAATTCTCCATGCCCTCAATACTTACAATAAGCTATTGTAAGAAATTGGGTTATTTGTTACGGAGGATGTGAGTCCTTCACAAGTAGTAAAAAGTCTGCAGCTTCCCTTTACTGAGAGCCAAATATCACATTGTAGCACTTGGCTCTGTTACTAAATACTTTGCATTTATTACAAATATATATAATCTGGTAGATAAGAATACCTTTGACACCCTCAGAACACGTTACACCCGTAGTGGGTCCTGAACTCGATAACCACAATACCCCCACTTACAATAGATGCAACATTACAATATAAGGAGGTGTCATAGAAGGCATACTGGCTTTGTCAGGGTGTTGCTACATTAGAGAAAGCAGAGAAGATGTTATAATCCACTATTGCTGCACCATAAAAAATAATGGGGATAGAACAGGCGAAACCTTGCTTTATCAGCCTTCGACATTGTTAGTAAAGCATTGGGTTGTAGAACGTGTCCCAAAGTCTTCTTTCTACTTTTACTATGCTGCAGCTTTAGGACCACGCAACAGGGGTCCCTCACCCCAGAGCTTATGAGGAAAAGCTCCAGCTCCAAGAGTGTTTGAAACAATGGAAAGTCTCACCTGGGGTCAGGGATTGAACCCCCGTGAGTTTTAGGGTGCGCTTATGAAGCATTGGGGGGTGGCCGCAGTTCCTTGTAGCCCTCCTCATAAACACTCTCTGGTCACATTGTTGGTGCCCTTAACCTTCCTGGGGCATCACAACTGCCAATAGGCTAAATATGGCCCCTCCCGGGGGCTTGTGGGGCCCTCTTTCGCCCCCTAGAGCTTGGATAATAAAGTAGCAGCCTCATGCCATAGGCATTTTGCCCTTTTGTTGCTTTTTGACAGGCAGTGCCCTCTTGAATGAGTCCCAGTATGCATCTGTTCTTGAGGGCCTTGCAGGAAGCCCACTTCCTCGCATTCCTGGTGGTCCAGCTGCAGTACAGCTAATGGTGGTGTGCAGAGCCGGCACATCCTGCTCCTTTCTTCCCCTCTGCGCCCTGGCGAAGAGTAGTCTGCTTTGTGCTCTCAGCTTCCCCCAGACACAGGCATGGGAGCATGGGTGACACACTGCCAGGTAATGGAGCATGGCAGCACTCAGTGGTGCGGCACTGCTAGCGGGGAAATGAGCCCCCCGGACAAAATGTCGGCGGCTGCGGTTCCTGGGGCCAAGATTGGCCTGGGATGGTAGCCCATGCACACCTCCTCCTGAATGTAAAAGTGTTAAAGAACAATGTGTTGACCTTCCCCACTCCCCCGCCCCCCTTACGGCGAGATTGGCCCTCCCTGAAGGAATGTTTTGAAAGCTATAGCCAAATGTTTTGTCTGCCTGGTGCCCTAGAGGGACCAGGCTATTTCTTACAACTCTCTGGCCTCTGTAAAAACCAATGTGAGTGTTCTAGGGTTCATTTTGCCTCTGGTGGCCAGCCGTAGCACCCAGAATCACTTTCTCGGACTTTCTGGCCTCTAAAATGCCCTTTTTGTTGGCAGCTTCTCGCTTCCTGTCTCAGACCAGTCCTCTGCCTGTGATTCTGGGGTTCTCGCCTGCTTGGATGGGCGTCTCTCACAGCCAGAAAGAAAAACACACTCTCTGGCGCACTCTCTAGGAAGGGGCATGCGATAGGGGCATCTTTCATAGTGGCGTTCTTCTAGATTCCATACCAGCAGACTTCATATTAAAAAGGTAAAATATGGTTTGCTTAAAAATGTTCTATCGTCTTGCAACATCCAGGGCAATTCAAATGGTCAACTTGTGTCAGTCCGGTTTATCAAAAATGCCATAGGATTGCGTGAATCAGTATACTTGACGTGCTCTTTCAGCATAAAACAATTAATCTATGTACATGTCCTTGCCTATGAAAATCAATATCCAGTTTAGATTCTACTGAAATGAGTTGGTCTGGCTGAGCAGCAATGCTGCGCTCCTTGTCTTATCCTAGGGAATACATTATTAAGGGGGAAATGAAAGACACTGCGTTAGATGAGCACCTGTGGGCAGGTGACTCCTGATAATGTTTACAAATGATAATCTCCTCATAGAACATCCGGTTCCACATCTGTATTTCAAGCATGCCCACAAACCTTGCATCCATTACAGCACAATCCTAACGAGCATTTACAATGCAATGAGCCTCGCGTTTGCTCGAGTTAGAGCTATTAGCGTTGTAAACTCCTAACCGGACTTTTCTTGAAAAGATAAAGTTTCATATAAGTGAGCCATCTGCCGCGAAGCAAACACACAAAAGGAAACAGAAGTTAGCTCGCAGTGATACGTATTGTCAAAAGTGCAATTATCCATGTTACCGACAAAAGTGCAATTATCTATGTAACAGGAACGATGTGCAAAACCTGCGACTACTGTCCAGCTAGATCGCGCTACCTACAAAACCAAGAGAAAAAATAGTCCAGAAACCATATGGAAAACATGGAGCCTTGTATATTTTCAGTAGTTGGCCGGTGCGCTCAAGGAGGGCTAAGCACTGGAAAAGGCATGACGTCTGCATGCCTTTCACTAATGAAATAATGAATATAGTTGCTGTCACTACGTGGCCGTTAGCACTTGTGTTTGCACGTTAGTACTTGTGTTTTTCTTTACACCAGTCTTTAGTAACTTGGGGGTGATCAAGCACTCTTGGTGATCCTATAAAACTATAGTATCCTTTAATGTAATGCTATACAATGCATACTATTCCTATGCCTTTTATTGCCACTGTGTATATTAAGTGGTGCAAATTACTTTCTGTCTTATTCACATTTAACAGGTATTTCTCACACAGTTGCTCCACACTGGACCACATCTTAGGGAGACCAACACCTCCTAAACTGCTTCATTGTATAGGTGATAAAATTGACCCAATTCATGCCTGTAAATGTGGATAACAGTTTTTGTTTTCTACATTGACTGCATTGGTAATACCGAAATGAATGTAAGCCAATCCCCTAACCCTGAGCTTGTTAGTAACGTTGTTTCTGGCTGTATATGGCCAGGGGAGCAACTGTGGATACTGTTTCTGTTTTTGTAGTAAGATCCAGGGCTATGGAAAATTTAAACTGACTAAGCAATTCATATACATAGCTACACATTAGTACCTTGTTGTTTTGCTTCTGTAGATTGCTCAAACATAGATTCCCCAATCTCCATAATATTCCTTATTAGAACATTGGAATGTTGGGAGCACCACTGAAAACTGTGGAGTGCTCCAGGCTTCTAATGGCCAATAGAAGTCCAGAGCGCCAACATTCCAAAGTTTTTGTTCATAGCTGTTGCTGTGAACAAAGGTCTCACGGAGACCGAGGGGATTTCAATCACCTCGGGCTTTGTGAGGCCTTTGTTTTATTTATTAGAACATTCTGCCCTCTAGTGGCGGAATGTTCTAACAACCTTATAGCCTGCTTCAGGGGGCTATAAGGCTACAATATGTATCACTTCCCCCCTCCCCCCCCCCCCAACCCCCCCCCCCCAAATCCTTCCTTTCTTCATTCTGACCAAAAGTATTTATTTCCGAAGCCAAGCTGATATTAGAATAGTAGACTAATGGTAAACATTTCACCAGGATGTCCGCCCAGTTATTGGAGTACAAATCTGAATAGGAACTAAAATGGCCCTACAAAAAGTAATAGGTCGTCATTTGTGTTTACATAATATCTAAACAAAGTATGAAATAAAATAATGAAAAATATTTTAATCTCAGGATTTACACGATTAATTTCAGAGTGCTGAAGGCGTGGCAGTTTCCAATATACATAATTACCATTTTACTGCGGTGCAATACATCGCTGTCAGTGCAGTCTGCCTACAGCAATTGGAACAATTTGGTAGTACTGGAGTCTCAGTGAATTAACGTGTTAAAAATGTGGTCAAACTAAGCCCACAACAAACTTGCACGTTCACTGTAACACTCTGGTATGCAGTTAGTATGTTTGTTTATTGGTAGTATGATCAAATAGTTCTTTCATGGCTATGTTAAACACTGTGAGCAGAGCCTTATGGTTGATTTGTTCCTCCTTTTACTCCATCCTTTTTATTTGGTTATGTCAGCATTCAAAACAGGTGGATGTTGACATTGGACAACAATTCTGCAATATCACTCAAGCTTCTAGGTCTGGCTGGTTCCCCATCTATACCAGTAATGAAGCTACTTCAGTTACACAAGATGCAAGTTGTTTCGCCAGACTATCCCATTTTGATTACAAAGTTTATTTGTATGTTTAATTGTGTATTCCGAGGTTTTATGTAGGTGTCTGGACCTGGATGAGTGGCAGTGCACTTTTTATTTATTTATATATATATATATATATATATATATATATATATATATATACTGTTTTAATTAAGACTGAAAAAAGAGAAAAGTCAATCGATACGACATTCGATAATCAAATAGGGCACTGAACTAAGATGTCAGTTCGCATTTCAATCCTTTCGAGGTTGGGGATTTACCATGTGACATACACAAGTTTGTTTTCAATCTTGTGACGTATCGATTTGACTTTTCTGATCATCTGCATATATTATGGAAATAAAAAATAGATACAATTATTTAGTTATTTCTCCGGCTCCCGGGCGTTTACCTACCATTCACGGGGACCGGCACTTCCTCCCAGAGACTGCTTTCTTAGGCGGCCAGCATTTCACTTTGACTGGCCGCTTCTAAGGTTACAGCACTTGCACTTGCCAATTGCGGCGGCCAGCTTATTGGGCTGACCGCATTACAACACAAGGTGTTTTTCCACACTTCGGTTTGGCGTTTTTTACACATTTGAGCGACTAAGGAGCGGTGAGTTAGGGATCCATTTAGATTAATAATGTTTTAACGCTACTATTTACTCTGTTTGGGCTATGTAGGCACTGGGTTATTATTTTATTGGGTTTGTCATACAGGGAGTGCAGAATTATTAGGCAAATGAGTATTTTGACCACATCATCCTCTTTATGCATGTTGTCTTACTCCAAGCTGTATAGGCTCGAAAGCCTACTACCAATTAAGCATATTAGGTGATGTGCATCTCTGTAATGAGAAGGGGTGTGGTCTAATGACATCAACACCCTATATCAGGTGTGCATAATTATTAGGCAACTTCCTTTCCTTTGGCAAAATGGGTCAAAAGAAGGACTTGACAGGCTCAGAAAAGTCAAAAATAGTGAGATATCTTGCAGAGGGATGCAGCACTCTTAAAATTGCAAAGCTTCTGAAGCGTGATCATCGAACAATCAAGCGTTTCATTCAAAATAGTCAACAGGGTCGCAAGAAGCGTGTGGAAAAACCAAGGCGCAAAATAACTGCCCATGAACTGAGAAAAGTCAAGCGTGCAGCTGCCACGATGCCACTTGCCACCAGTTTGGCCATATTTCAGAGCTGCAACATCACTGGAGTGCCCAAAAGCACAAGGTGTGCAATACTCAGAGACATGGCCAAGGTAAGAAAGGCTGAAAGACGACCACCACTGAACAAGACACACAAGCTGAAACGTCAAGACTGGGCCAAGAAATATCTCAAGACTGATTTTTCTAAGGTTTTATGGACTGATGAAATGAGAGTGAGTCTTGATGGGCCAGATGGATGGGCCCGTGGCTGGATTGGTAAAGGGCAGAGAGCTCCAGTCCGACTCAGACGCCAGCAAGGTGGAGGTGGAGTACTGGTTTGGGCTGGTATCATCAAAGATGAGCTTGTGGGGCCTTTTCGGGTTGAGGATGGAGTCAAGCTCAACTCCCAGTCCTACTGCCAGTTCCTGGAAGACACCTTCTTCAAGCACTGGTACAGGAAGAAGTCTGCATCCTTCAAGAAAAACATGGTTTTCATGCAGGACAATGCTCCATCACACGCGTCCAAGTACTCCACAGCGTGGCTGGCAAGAAAGGGTATAAAAGAAGGAAATCTAATGAAATGGCCTCCTTGTTCACCTGATCTGAACCCCATTGAGAACCTGTGGTCCATCATCAAATGTGAGATTTACAAGGAGGGAAAACAGTACACCTCTCTGAACAGTGTCTGGGAGGCTGTGGTTGCTGCTGCACGCAATGTTGATGGTGAACAGATCAAAACACTGACAGAATCCATGGATGGCAGGCTTTTGAGTGTCCTTGCAAAGAAAGGTGGCTATATTGGTCACTGATTTGTTTTTGTTTTGTTTTTGAATGTCAGAAATGTATATTTGTGAATGTTGAGATGTTATATTGGTTTCACTGGTAATAATAAATAATTGAAATGGGTATATATTTTTTTTTGTTAAGTTGCCTAATAATTATGCACAGTAATAGTCACCTGCACACACAGATATCCCCCTAACATAGCTAAAACTAAAAACAAACTAAAAACTACTTCCAAAAATATTCAGCTTTGATATTAATGAGTTTTTTGGGTTCATTGAGAACATGGTTGTTGTTCAATAATAATATTAATCCTCAAAAATACAACTTGCCTAATAATTCTGCACTCCCTGTATATTCACCTGGTTATTTATTTGGCTTATGGGGTGAATTAACAGCTTTTTACTACTTTTTCTTGTTTATTTATTATCTTTGCGTTTTTTAATTGGGGAGAATCATTGGGGCTTATAGAGTTTTTTTCTCTTCTTTCATTGCAGTTCTATTGCGTTCGGTTTGACATACTTCTGATAATATTGTTATTTACTGCTCTGTGCCTATACATTATTTATGATATAACTTCTTAAGGTACTTCTTTTTCTCTTTTCTTGATTTATATTTTTCCTTACTCTCCGGTTGCGCGTTTTAGGTTCGTGGGTTTCAACATTTTTGTTGTCATTAATACTGACTGGATACTACCAATGGTATGTTTTTTTTCTACAGCTTTTCACTCTCACACTAGTTTGTTGTATTCGCGTCTTTTGACACTTGGATGACCACCACCCCCCCTCTCACTTTTAGGAATCTCACTTGTTTGAATCTCATTTTGGGAATTCTATTTGTTTCACTATTTGTACGATAATTGAGAGATATCTATCTCCATATTTGTACTGACAAGTAACCTCTTTGTTGAATTGTTTATTCCATATAATTCACTTTACAATTCTGTAGTTGCATGTCTCTGTGCACACGTGTTGCACTGGTGTATTATTTTACAATTGGTTGGTACACGGCCGTGCTCACTCTTGATTTATTT